>NW_009603096.1:0-25288 GCF_000690535.1 Cariama cristata | reverse complement strand
TCTTCCGATTCTCTCCTCCATCCCACTGGGAGGGAGGGAGCAAGCAGCTGCATGAGGCTCAGTTACCAGCTGGGGTTAAACTACAACAAACAAGAGGAGTATTTAATGAGAAAAGCAAGTCAATATTTATGAAATTCCCTGCAGAAAAAAAAAAAAATAATCCTTTGTATCTTGGAAAAGCTGGAAATCTACTTTTCATATAAAATGTTCATTTTCAGATTGATTTTTCTTTAGATTAGTTCTGTTATGTAGGTTATATTCTGACTCAGCAAAGTCACATTGCACTGAATCTCTGTCAAGTCGAGTTAATATCAAATTATGCTCTCTGCTCCCATTGACCTCTGTATATTCACAAATATGAAGGATCAGGATGTAAGATAAAGAAGAGTAGGTAATAGGATCCTAACATTTGGGACCCAAAGCTTACATTTCTGGTAAATTCCGATTGTAATGTGCAGTTACAACCTAATTAATAGAATGAAAATATAACATTAAAAATAACTTACCTTTTAAGTTAAGGGCTCAAAATTTACAGTTATAATTCAGTGTACAATTTAGGTTCAAATAAACCTCTGTAAAATCTGAGAAACAGCAAAAAAAATTATATTAATTGCCCATAGAAGTGGAAGAGTTCAAAAGATTTCAGATTGATGGATGCAGTAAAATTAAAACTTCCTTTATCCCACACTCTTTATATAAAAATTACTGATTATTTTTGGCGAGCCTCAGATGGTACTCTAGGAGGAGACACATATTTTCTCTGCAGCAGGGCTCCTGAAAAATAATGACATAAGAAAGATTTACTGGAAAGTCTCTCAAGCTCTTTCACATGTTTCCCTCTGTCATGGAAAGTTCTGTTGGTGAAACTTATGTTGTATTAGATTTGCCTGTATCTACCATTTAATAATTACTAGGTGCATCCAAATGCTCAGTTTCCAGCTAAAAATTGTAAATAAATATTCTGCTCACTTAAAATGTATCTGGATAGGTGCTATAACCTGAACATAACAAGTGACACTGTATGCCATCATCTATAGATTTTTTTTTTAAATGTATTGTATCAACTATAGAAATAAATGATACAATACATTTTTAAAAAATAAATGTATTTTATCAACTAGAGAAATAAATGCAAAATTAAGAATCTGAAAAGGTCTCCAGACTTAGTATATGTCAAGCAGTTCTATGAGATTGTAGGACGTGTGTTGTTTTATAGTACATGCTGAGGAAGAAAATCAACAAGAGTTTAATTTGAAATAGTAGTGATCAGGCTCTCGAAAAACGGACAAAAACAACTCTGGACTTTGCAGAGTGGCATTTATTCCTTGGAGAAAAACACCAATCCTAGAAACAGCTCTGAAATCTGTAGATAGCACGAAGAAGAGCAATTTTTTGCTGGTCAGTTCCAGAGACAGAAAAAAAGCAATTTGTGTACTGATAACAATACATATCAGGCAGAAAAGGAAGAACAGAACAAGCCAAGATTCAGGCTGGATCTCCCAGCATTTTCCATAAAGGGGAGGGGGCATAACAATTCTATATTGTGCCCTGCAAACTCTGTTATGTGTCCCCCTATTCAGAAAGTTTTCTTGAAAAAGAAACTGGATGTTATGTGCAGGTTTGATGATAGAACCCACCACTTACAACACAATCAGCAGAACAGAATTCAGTTGCTCTTGGGTATGGACCATCGTAGGGCACAAGTGCCTCACCATCCTGCAGGTAGAGAAAATAGGACAGAAAGATCAGGATTACACAGAGTTGGGCACCCACTTTGCGATCCTTATCAATGCCTTAGGAGTGAGAGACTGTCCTTTCCATTTAGCTGAAGTATCTTACATACTGCAATTGCAGCCCGACTGTGATTAATACTGTGTTCGTGCCTAGGATATTGTGTTAATGTCAGACTGTCAGTTGCAAAATTTGAAGGGCTAGTAAAGCATCTAGTGAAACTCTCTCTTCTTCTCATGCTCTCTTAAAAAATTTATCTTGCAAATCTCCATAAATTACAATAAAAACCAGAATTCAACTGCATGAAGAAGTAAATGCCCCATTCACCATTTTTCACATGTTTAGAAAAGCCATGCTGCATTACTACCCTAATAACTAGCATGACTTTGAACACCATAATACAAAACATCTGTGTCCACTCCCACAGTGACCAATGAGAGCTAATTTTCTACAGCCAGGACAAATTATCATCTTCAAGGATGACAGCATCTGTCTCTGTGATGTATAAACACTTCTTCCCCTTTGGCCAAAGAGCAAGGGAGCAGAAACAGGGGCATTACAGCAAGGATACCCCTTGTGGGAAACCAGCTGTTAGCTATTTGTCTTTGTATGGCCAAGGAGCCTTTATCCAAGATACAGCTGTTCCTTCCTTTCCTCCTTATTAGCTACACCTGTCTCAAGCAGATGAGCGTGATTGTTAAATGCTTTTCTCAGTATTTAAAGTTTTATACCTGTTCTTAGTATTCCCTTGTTCTCATAGGTAGTAGTTTAAAGACACTGTCAATTTATCTTCACGGTAAAAAAGAGACAGGCTTGTTTTTATCTTCATAGAGATGAACGAATAAAATATTCCTTGTTTTTTAAGATATTACTAATCCAGGCAAGACACCTATTTTCTTCCATCCAAGTAAGAATTTTTAATGCAGGTGTATCATTATGTGACCTCAAAATTTTTACTAGGACTGAAATTTCACAAAAGAAATATGTGCTCCTAAGCATAGGTCACACAATTCTTCCTCTTTCCGTAAGACTCAGCTAAACATTTAGTGCCAATTATAGTGCCATTTTTCCCTTCAGATGACAGCATTGGTTCTTGCAAGTACAAAGGCAGACAGGGTATATTTTCTACCCACCCATATGCAGTTGTATACTGGATACATAAAGTCTTCACACTTGCTTCCTATCCTACCCTTCCTCATAAGTGTTCTTAAGTCCATCCTCCTCTGCACTGCATACTCACGTACTATAGGAAGATTTCTCACAGCAGCATCTAAAAGCCCCACTCAAATCTTGAGCTGCCTTTTGCAGGTGTTGTATAAATATGCAGCAAGAGATGGCAAGCTATACAAATAAAAGTTTGGAGTTGAGAATGGGCAGATCTGGTGATAGACCACAGGTGTCCCAAATTCTCATTCAGTGCCTTTTTTGCTGTACTGTAGAAAAACTGCCTGACAGATTCAGCCTTCTAATGGCACAAAAAATGCAGTGGCAGATCTGTTTTGCTTAGGGTTCAACTTTGCCTCCTCACTTGGTCAGCAACCATAGTGTCTGAAATTCCATCCAGCATACATAACGGTTGAGTACATTGAGAGTTAGCACCAAGATAGTAAAAATTTATGCAACATGAAAGCTTCTTTCAGCTTAAAAAGCAGATGAGTAAAAGCAGCCCCTGAACATCGCTGAGGTCTCCATTGACTGTATGCCAGACATGTACATAACTAGCATATTCACAAGTGGGGATGCCTGTAGCCATGAGCACCCCATGGCAACAGGAGACTGCATGAGCTTGGCCTCGTGTAGTATCCTTGCATATTTTGGTGCGAGCACAGGCACAGTCGGTGCTCTTTCATTTGCCCTGCTCAAAGAAACAGCAGTGCCCACCAAGGGCCCCTTCTCTCCTGACACCATTTCTTGCTGGCTGGGACTACATCCTTGCCTGAGATCCCAAAAGCTGCAAGATTGTCCCTGTCTTTCACTAACTTCATTCATCAGCAGTTGATTTCTGTTGTGCTTAGGAAAGTCATGGGATAGTAATTGCAAATCATTCCAATAGATAAGCAGGCCAAATAAAGTAGGGTCTGGTAATTCATCTAACCCACTTGGAATTAAAAGGGTTTTCTTGTAGATTGAGAATAAATTAATCATGAGTCTATAAACCAGAGAACACTGGTAAACTCAAAGAGAATAACGAGTACATGACAGGAAGCAGAGCATATCATATGCAAGGATGTATTTGCTCATTAAGCACTACACATAAATATGCAACCTTCTTTTCTGAAGGACGTGAAGGATAGGCTGTAGGTAGAAAACACTAAAGAGTAACAAACACTCGCTCTTATTCAACCACCCACGTATTTTCTTGTAAAAATAGATGCATGCAGACAGACAGAGAAACAAACCGAAAATGGGGGCAGAGGCATATGCACAATGTATTCACAAAAATTTAAATAAGGGATGTTTAGCCATTTGGGAGATGAAGGTTGTCTGAACTTCTTCATCTAATTGGGAAATGATTCAGGAGCAATTCAATTATTTAATACAATTTACATTCCTTTTTCTTCAAGAATGGAAGGGGGAAGAAAGAGAAATTACCATTTTTCTTCCCTCTACCGCTTGTCCTCCCCACAGTTATCTGGATGCAGTGCAACAAGACTCCCGAGGCTGCCTGTGCTCTTTGGCTACACACAAACATCATTTTTATATGCTTTATTATTGTCCTAGTTTCGGCTGGGATAGACTTAATTTTCTTCCTAGTATCTGGTACTGTGTTGTGTTTTGGATTTAGCATGAGACTAATGTTGATGTTTTAGTTGTTACTAAGCTGTGCTTACCCTAAGTCAAGGACTGTTTGCTTTCCCACGCTCTGCCAGCAAGGAGGTGCACAAGAAGCTGGGAGGGAGCACGGCCAGGAGAGCCGACCCCAACTGACCAAAGGGATATTCCATACCATAGAACAGCAAGCCCAGTATAGAAACTGGGGGAGTTAGCCGGGAGGGGCTGATCCCTGATCAGGGATGGGCTGGGCATCAGTCAGTGAGTGGTGAGCAACTGTATTGTGCATTACTTGTTTTTTCCTGGGTTTTACTCCTCTCTCTCTCTTTTGTTATTTCCCTTGTCATTACAATTTTATTTTTTTTTTACTTAATTTCAATTATTAAACAATTCTTATCTCAACCCACAGCTCTTACTTTTTTTCGATTCTACTCCCCATCCCACCAGGGAGGGAGGGATGGGGAGGACTGAGTGAGAGGCTGCGTGGTACTTAGTTGCTGCCTGGGGTTAAACCACAACAATTATAAACTCTGTTGGTTCCTTCTGATCATCTCCTGTATATTGATTTTTAGTACTGGGCCTGCTGCAGCATGCTTTTACTTACAAACTTCTAAGTGACATCATCTGGGGAGACTGGCTTCTATACTGAATTCCTCCTTATTCTCAAGAAAAAACGTTCTGCCTCTTTATACATCAACTGTGGAGGGCTGTGTGCTTGGCTACTTGTAATCTGAAGCTCATATCATTTCAGAATCTGATGTAGGACTGAGTGACAATCAGCTAATGAGGTTAGTGCCTCTAGGGTCTTGCTCATCTCTCCAGAGCCACAGCAGTGTAATAGGTTGCAGAAGGTGGTTATGAAATAATTTGCTGTTCTACCTTCCTCTTGTAGAAATGAAAATTTATCTCTGCTGTAGCATAAAATACTTACCAAAATACTACCCCTTTTTGAAGAGCTGTGCAGTTTCTGGAAAAGAAAATGGTCCTGCTGCATACCTCATTGTATAGGGTGAGGCTTGTTTTCCTTCTTGTCACTAATGTAAATTAAAAGCCTTGTAGAGTGCCTGGAACCAGTTTTCCTAGAGTGGCCATCTCTCAGAGTCCTAGAGACCCAAATGTGATGGCAGGATTATTACAAAGGTTGTATAAGATGTAGCTATTTCTTATCCTTTCAATATACCTCTCCACCCGCATTTTCTCAGTGTAGGTTGCTTTAGTATAAAATGTATCTTCCTCAAAGCCAGCTTCAGTTTTTTGTCTTCTCCCCAGGCTTTGAGGAGTGGTGAGCTCATCTCAGCATGTTTCCTCAAGTCTCCTCTATTTTTAGGCTTCTTCCTGATATAATCACCTGTAGCCTTAAGCATATTTACTTGGTTTGGACGCTGTCTTCAGCTTCTTAGGGACTTTTTTAGTTTTTGAGGTTTTTTAAAAAATATTACATGAAAATTATAGAGGACTAACATCACAGTGAGCACAGACCTGCCTTTATTTCTTGCTTACATATTCCATCCTCTTTGCTGTGTGTCCACCACTGTCCACATACAATTAACACGGTTATGCTCTGCTAATATTCTTGCATTTAAAGCCCTACTTTGATGGCTATTGCGTAAGCTATTTTAGTCATCTGTCTGTCTTTTTCTCTCTTGAATTCTTGATCCTCGGTACGCCAGATCACATCTTAACCCTCTACCAGGACTTAAGCCAACTCCCTGTTAACCTTCTGGAAGCTGGACTAGTTCCATAATGACAAAGTAAGAACCAGAAACTTTATTCCATGTTAGCCAAACACCCATTTCCATTCAGTACTATTTAGAAAGAAAAAAAAAGGAAAAAAAAAAAAAAACATTTGGCAGAGTATTTCCCCAGTCTCTGAGTTCTTTTAACTGAATAAATGGTGACTGCACTCACTGGATCAACAAGACTGCATTAAAAGCCATAGAATTGTTATGAAGAAGTTGAAAAATAATCCTAGAAGTATCTTCTCAAGTGGTGTGATTAAGAGTTTTCTTTCAATCTCTGAGAACCAGGCATGGTCTGAAAATCAATAGGGACTGTTTCCAACACATGGATGTTAGTCTTTTGTGTTTAATTATGAACAAATTGACATTTTATCATTTTAAGTGTACATTTGATATTTCATATCTATAATGTGTTAGGTACACTGCACCACAGAGAAACTGAACGTTGAGGAGAACAGGCAGGCAGTCTATATCTAAAATTTTTCTTTCATTGTTTCAAGCCAGCAAAACCAACAATTTAACTCATCTCAGTAGAGAAATAGCTTTCCAGTGATCATTGATAAGGCAGTGCTCAGACCATTCGCTTTTAAAATGTCTTTTCACAACCATCAGGAAAAAAGAGCAGTCATTAAAACCACCAGTGTCACTCAGGTTCAACCCCACTTGTTACAGAGCAGAAACATTTTTAAAAGGCAAAGCAGAAGTATCCTGAGTGAAATCCACCTTGATACGTTGTGAGGAAACCTACTGTCATCTGCAGTGGATAACTCAGCTCGGTTATCTGGAGCCAAGAAGATAAAATAAAATGAGGGACATGGGGAAGGAAACCCACACTTATCGATTTAGTGGTTGGGTTTTTTTTCCTCTCTTTGCATAGAAGAAGGTGTTACAGGCATATAACTAGGTCTCTAACAACCACATCTACTAAGAATAAACATATATGAAAGGGCAATTCTATACATTCAAGTTGCATCTACTGATCTGTGTTTCATTGCTTTAGAAAATAACAGAAAGAGCCATAGACACCTCAAAATTATGCAAAGAAACCCAAGTCTTATTTTAACATCCACTGGTCACCCCTAAACTCAGTGGACATCGTTCACTTGCCATGTCCTTTAGAAACTAGTCATGATGTGAAAGTCCAGAGAAGCAAACTCATGTCCAAAGGATGCTTCAAGTGCATCAAGAGCAGTGATTGCTGGAACAAAAAAGGTAGCAGATGGAGCATGTGGAGGTGACATAAGGACATGGATCTAAGACACCTTGGAAGGTCCTTTAACATCCTTCACAGAAAGGATGGCTGTCCCACAAAATGCTTCTCTGAGGTTTCTGGTACCAAAGGAACTGCACAAGAATGCAGCCGTCTTGTTCACTGTCCACTTTGCCATGTCAACAGACCCGGGTGACCAGAAGTACTGAGAGGTTCTTTTCAGCACAGGCTGGATTGTCTTCCCAGTGCTTGGGAAAGTTTATTCTGAGTATAGTTTAAAAATGCTTCCAGTGGATACTTTGGCTAACTATGTATATTTATTTTTGCAATTCTCTTTATTATACACACCGATTTAGAAGATCATGTTGGTTGTGGTTGATTTAATTAGTACTTGGGGAACTGGGTCTGGCAGGTTACATGGCTGCTTGCAGGGTGGAAATTCTCAATTAGCAGTATGCTAATGAATGCACTGAAGTCATGTTTTCTCATTTTCACCTTTTACCCTTTGCCCAATTTCAGGGGATAAAACAGACCAGTTATAATTTTTGTCAGGACAGGATTAATAGCTTGAGTTCACACATCCAACATAGGGTTGCTTTTGTCATCTCACAGAACAGCAGTATGAAACACTTAGATGCTCTCATTTCTGGTAGTTCATATGTTTTAAGTATTTGAAATGTTGGGGTTTTTTAATGGATCATTGCATTCCCACATTTATTAAATTCACTTTTGCTGTTTCACTCTAGAAGAGTCCTCATTTGTTACCAAGCCAATGGGTTCTCTTTGCAATCAAAATCTATCTTCCAACTCTGCAAAACTAGGATATAATTCTGTGCTAGTCATCTTGCAAGCCATGTTAGGAAATCTTTTTTTCAGTCCTTTTCTATTTGTATTTCTTTTCTGTATAATATTTTTATAGTGTTAATACAATATTGGTAGGAAACCCAAAGCAAGTCTCATAGCTGGCTTCAATGCTACTATTGATGATAAAACTGCTGGATTTAATGGTGGCTGCATTGGGCATGAGGAAGTGGTGTGTGTATCCTGTGTAAAACAATACATTCAATAATAAATAGAAAACTGAGTAGTAGGCAGACTCTCAAGGTTTCTCTGTAAAACAAAAATTCTGTTGGGGAAGTCAGACTGGTTTTGCTGTTTTGCCTTTTTTTAAATCTGGTATCTATTATTACACAGCCTTTTTCTATGATCTTGTGGCTAGGATCATTCATGGTACAAACATTATTTCCACTTAAATGACACAAAGATTATTAATATCTTGGAAGGGAAGATTCCTTTCCTTTCTCTATAGATGTAGAAGCTTGCTCAGCAATAGAAGTGATGAGATTACAACTGATTTATTTCTCTATTATGGAGATATCTGAATGCAAATCTCACTTTCAAGAATATCTTCTGGGAAGTTACAGGAAAAGAAAAATAATTCTAGTCACTGGCTAATCCAAAAAAAAAAAAAAAAAAACATAAAATTGGATTGTGGTCAAATATTATTTTTATGCAGGTGGTATTTCAAGAAACCCCATTTCTGACCATCTCAGTAGGTAATTGTTATCCAAGACTATTACTATAAAATTAATTGGAAAAAAGAAAAAAAAAAAAAAAAAAAGAGAGATTAGAAAAAAGATCATCCTTGCCCGAGTGACTAGAAAGTGATGAGTTCCTTTTTTTAACACAAAAAATGTTTTTTCTTTGATGAGCAATGAGAAAAGAAGCTGATGAACAATGTTTCTTTTCTCTGATTCATTTTCCAAATAAGTTTCTCAAAGAAGCTTCCTGCTGTTTTAAAATAATGCAGAACATCATACTAAATAATTACTAATAGAAAGGTATTATCTGTTTCTGCAACTGCAGCATAAGCTAGTTGTTTGACTGTAAAGAAGTATTATAGAGAAACCTGGATAAAAAATATGGAACACTTTGATTATTGAAAAGGTTCAAAACAAACCAAACTTTTTGTAGTTACATCCTGTGCATTCTACTTTGGTGACTGTTTCATATGTCCAGTAAAAGAGAGATATCTAAAAGTTAGGAACAATTAAATGAAGATAAAAATGGAAAATTATACTGATAGCTTTCTGCATATAATAATAATTGCAAAATTTTGATTCTATTAGAATTTGGGATGAATTATTGATTCACCTTCAGACTTATTCAAGCATTCTCACCTTTCCATTTAAAAGGCATACCTTATGCATGTTTCAATTAAACTATATTTTTCAGAGGAGGAAAATAAAATAGCTGCTATTCACATCTGCGATTACATGCCACAGTCAGGATTCACCTGAAAGTCATAGCCAAAGAAGAAATATTGAAGTTAGAGATTTGTCTGCATTTGTCCATATACTAAATACCTCCTCAGAATGAAATAAATACTGTCAGAGAGTATAACCAAAATAGTAAATGAAGCAGCCTGCAGGAAAAAAAGACCAGACTCAAGTGTTCGCAAAATCGGATGTTTGAGGTTAAGTACTGAAGATCCCCATTTAGGCTATGGGAAATGAGCACTTCAGATAACAGATGTCTGAATGCTCATGGACCAGTGGCACAGCTATCAAATAAGTGAGTTTTACAGATGCAGCATGACCTGAGGCCAGAACACTCAAAGCCCTGAACCCTGAAGCTGGGCAAGGTTAAACACTGAATTAGGGGCACCATTTCATTCTTTGCATCACATTCCTGGCCTGTCACCCTGGGTCATTTGTTCCAGATAAAGACAGTAACCTCTACATATTCTTTACACTTCTGAAATTTTACTGGAATATCTCTGCTGGAATCCCTGCTTTGTTTGTCCCAAACTCTAGTCATGAGTCAGCAGCTTTCTTGGAGCTTCATTTTTCTCCTGCAAGCCAAAATCCAGCTGAATCGGGAAGTACTTCCTTTACCCTTCTCAAAAGAAATATTATTTCAGTCTCAGCAGTTAGCAAGTACTTTACATTTTGTTAGCATTACCTAATCAGTATTGTGCTCTGTCGCGTGTAGCCTTATTTCATCCTCACAACGTATCAGCAACTCGGGATGGGTGCAGGACTTAGGAGTCAGAAGCATAGGTATCATTGAGATTCAGCAGTTTTTAGCTGAGACCCTTCTTCAATCCACTAGAACATGTTGTCTGTCATCATTACTAGAAATTGGGAGGTTTTGTGCCAGGAGAACTGACACGTCTGCTAATGACTGCTTTGTGCTGAGCCACGTACCGCTGGTTTGAACTCACACCTACTGAAGTGAGAGGCAAAGCCCTCCTGGTTGCAGCAGGACCCATATGAAGAAATAATGCAAAAGCAAGGATAGCACGGCCTATCTGCACATGCTTATCATCCCCAGCACGGTACTACACCCTAGCTCAGCCTTTCAGAATACACCAACTACAGCTTGCAAGCTGAATGCAGAAGGAAGTGAAAACAGGGCTGCATTCAAAGAAGAAATTTTAACTGAACAGACCTTTTAAAGCTTTATAGAGCATGGGTATTTTTACAACATCCATACATGGTGGCATTTGATTTTAATTTACAAGTGGATGGACTTGCGTCAAGTCGTCTGAAGTCTATTCATGTCTAGGTTTCATTTTCTGTCACTTCCCTTTAATGATCTTGGAAGCTCATAAAATTCTACAAGAGTTTCCATTTTCTCAACAAGACATAGCAAGGATACATCTTTGCATTTAGACTAAAATAAGTATTCAGAATCAGTACTTGTCTTTCTTACTTCTGTCTAATTACTGTGATTAGGTCTAGTTTGTGGTTTCAGTTTTCATTATAAATCTTGATCCGTTTTTATAACATAGATGTCTTCCTGATACTTTTCTTTCAAAACTAAATTCTGAACATTTAGCATCCAACTGACAGCCCCTTGTTGCTTTCAATGAGTAATTTTTAATCAATAACCTCATAGATCTGTGTGAATACTTGCTCACCAGAGGAAGTAAGAGGACTCTTACATACTAATGACTTTTCAAAGAAGTGATTCATTCCTCAAGCAGCAAGATAACCTGACACTAGTGGTACTGTCCTCAGTACCTCCACCAAGACTTAGCTCTGTGGTGACAAAATATTTAACACAAGTATTGGTGTCAGAATGTGGCCCTTGGCATGTTAAAGGGCTCAAAAATGCATCCACGCCTGCATTAATAATAAGTGGACAAAGGACTCCAGCATAGAGAGGGAGCCCTTTCCTACCAGTTGCTTACAGGACAGATTGCCCTGAGGACAAGAAGAAGCAAAGATGTTTGAGCTATCATCAGCCTTCAGAGTTTCTACAGGTCCAGAAGAAAAAATCACAACTGACAGAACAGTTCTTCAGGTCCCATTCAGAGTTTCTACAGGTCCAGAAGAAAAAAATCACAACTGAAAGAACAGTTCTTCAGGTCCCACGAAGTAGAAAGTCTGAATGGACTCTCAGGATATGTGATGTATCTTCAGGCTGTACTGACAGGACTGACTGTCTCGTACTGCAGCTACTTTCTTTCCATGCAGAGCAACTGCTTTTCCAGATACCTGCAATATGCTCCCAAAAAGCAGATGGTTGCTCTGAGAAAAGCTGTGCCCAGTATCCTCTTCAAAACAGACTGGGAATTTGACAACTACTAGAGAAAAGCCCTTACAGAAACTTCCTGAAATCTCTGTTCTTCATTGGTGGGTCAAAGTCTTATCAGCTGGTACCTAGGGCTCAGGACCTGCAGGCTCATGCCCTGAAACAGAACTGCTTACAGATGTGTGCACCTCCATAAATAAATAGCTGGTAAATCACATGCATTGTCCAGATGTTTTTTGGGGGAGGTGACTTGTAGGTATTATTGGGATTTATGCTGCAGCTAATGTGATACAATCATCTGCAGCAAAAAGCAAGAGCTACACTTCCACTTTCATCCATTTCAGTCAGTGACCCATAACTGCAGAGCCCAACTCATAACTTCACAGTATCTACCTGCTGATTTAATCTTCCTGCAACCTGATCTTCCCAGTGATTTTTCTCTGTACTGAGGTTTTGGCTCAGCACTGCAACATGACATTTTCCTTAGTCTGTTTAATGAGGTGCAATATATCCCTCTTTTGCTGATTCCTGTAAGGATGAAGGAAGGGAAATTCACTCACCAGTTCAGAGAGGTACCAGGCGCAAGTGGGAGCAGGCGCAGGAAGTCAGTCTCAAAGCTTCCACATATATGGAGAAAGATTAACAACATCAGGCAGGCTAATGTATTTCAAGCACCACTTAGTAGCAACCCATAACCATTACTGAACATACTGAATGAGATTTTCACAGGAAGCAATTCACCTGTTTCCTAGTTTTTGGTCTTTCTGAAGAACAGGAAAGGGGTTATGAAAGTCGCAGTGCAGGAGCACCCCACAACAATGAAATAAAACTGGTTTAAGAAAGAGATAACTAACCTTGGAATTTTAAAGGAAATTTCGCAGAAGTTCTTCTTTTCTTTTGTGCAAAAGAAGAGTTGAATATGAACAGAGTAATTAATTTAAATGTTTTGGCATAACAAGGTACTTATACATCACAACAATATTTGCAGAGTAGAACAGAAACTATACCAGTGGACTTGGAGAATTCTTATTAAAAAAAAATAAACCTACAGGTCTGTTTATGCATATTTTAGTTGCTCAAACATTTAAATTTTTAAAAAATTAAGATAACAGAACTATACTGCATAGTTGAAATGTGCACGTCTCAGCAGAACTTGTCTGAGGGAGCCACTTTCAAAACATAACAAATAGATTACCAAAGACAAAAGCTAGCACAAATAGAAAAGGCTAGGTATGCTTTACATTGAATAGATGTGGATTTTTACTTGCAGTATATTGTATCTCTTTTTACTATTTCTATGCTGGATCTGAAATCTTCTCTGTTTAATTCTCCAGAGCTCTAGAGCAGGTCCAGAGTTCCAAATATTCTCCAAAAAGCAAAAGTTTCTGCTACTCAAATGAATTTACAACCCAACAAAACCAACACTCAAGCTTTGCTGCAAATTTTATCCATGCTACAGGCAGCAATGAAGCAGAGAAAATAATTACATATATCAAATTCTTGGCTGCATAATGTAACCTATGTCTCTATAGTATAGTATAAACTACAAAGCAGATACACTTGTTATCTAATATCCTCATAGTGCAGAGCCCTTACATCTCCTTGATTTAAAATGAAATGTAAATTTAAGCCTGTGCTTAATTGTTCCAAAGAAAATAGCAAAATCAGCAGAACTTGAAATAGAAATGATGACTATAGTTATTTCATCTGACTTTACACTTCTGTTTCCCTCAGATTGCAAAATCCCCTGTGAATGGCATGTATTTTTCTACTGCTAATAAATAAATAAACAAATAATCTTGTTTGTCTTAGATAACCATATGCAGATGATCAGGAGTTAGGCATCCACAGCCACATTAGAGTCTTCCAACTGTCTAAACCCCTTGCAAGTTTAGGAAATGCAGACTAACATCATTGCTGACTTCACACCAGTGGCTGGCAAAGGAAGGTGTCATTGACCGCGAGCCAACGGGAATTCCCACACTTGAGATCAGGAGCCAACGGGAATTCCCACACTTGAACTGAGCGTCCCAAAATTGTACCGTGCTTCTCATCTGCCTAGCTTCATTCTGTGTCCTTAAAGCCATGCAAAATGCAAACATAATGAGTCGCAGTGTCTTTTTAAAAGAAAAAAAAGAGTGGTTATGCCCAACCTGTGTGAAGCCTTTCTAGGGAAGCAGTTGTCAGAGCAGATGGTGTCCTTTTCATAATCCAGGTTGCAGAAATGGCAGTGAAGCAGTACGAATATTGTGTAAAGGTTGTAAATGTCACAGCCTGTTACTGCCTGGGCACCTGTACAGAGCAGGTGTCAGTGCTATAAAAAATGTCCAGCCTACAAGGCCACTTTTCTGAAGTGGGGAGGGATGCGCTGGAACTGACTGCTGCTTCTTTTGGTTAGCTGGCTTGAGCTCACGTTGGGCAATGGAGCAGTCAGGAAGTGTTAAACCATTCATCAAATCCAATTGAATGACAAATTTCTCTTTAGCAAGAGACAGAAAAGAAATAAAGTAACAAAATGTGCTGCAGGTGAGTACAAACATTGCCTCCAGCTCAGCAGACTGTAGTGCTGACCACCCTGCAAATGGTGCTGCTTTCTGATGCAGAAGTGAACCAGGAGTGTCTGGTGAAGGCCTTTCTTAACTGTGGACAGAATAAGATGGGGTATGACTATTATTCTTTATTTCTTCAAGACATATTTAAACCCTGCAGTGATGAAAGCTCTGTACGTATCTTGATATACCATGCTATAAAACTCAAGGTGCTGAACATTTAATTCTAAAGATCACAAACTGCTTGTAACTCAAACTTGGGCAACTAATTCATGAGGACAAATATATTTCTAAGCCTCAAATTAATTTAACTCCCAAACAGTAGTTTATGTGCTTTTCCCAAATGTTTGTGCGTTTGTATTATGATATCAGATATATCAGTAAAGACAGTTGAATACTGTAAGACTTGCTTTATTTCATGTGAGGAAGAGACAAGAGGGCTAAACTGAGGGCTGATTGAAAATGGCACAGGTTTGTCAAAGTCAATAAAGCCACAAAGATATGCATGAAGGGAAAGCCGTCACCTGAGTTTTCTTCAGTGTTGCTTTTGGATTGTTTTCAGTAACAACAATGATGTTTAGTAGTGTTATTGCCATTCTAATTTTTGTAGTTAGTCTTTATAATTTTTTTCAGATACTCATATTTAGGCAAAAATTGCCCAAGATGTAGTTATTTTCCAGGGCGGGGTGCATTTTTAGGAATCTTGAAGGAAAACAATTAGTGAATGAGCCCTGGTTGTAAATCAGCCAGCATGACGTTGACAAGGTAGAGGGCAGTTTTCTTTTCTGCATTTTGGGTGCTACATAACATAGGGATCAAAAGTTGATTAATTAAGGACTACACAGGACTGTGATCATGCATTTAAAGAAAATTCATGGCTCAGAGGATACGAACGGTACTAAAACATTTATTTTTAACCTGTTTGGAGCCACTAGGTGCCACTCTCTGCTGTGGGAAGATCCCAGCAGCATCCCTGGTAAACAAAAGAGACAATGTCCGGTTTCAAGCTATGTGGAAGACTGTTCTTTTTTCCTATAGATACAGATCTTCTGTATGCTCCCTGTTACACTTTACTATGATACGTTCAGGCAGGCAGAATTAACTCTCAAAAGTTAGATTTTGCGTCTTGATTTTTGAGCAGCTAGTTCTGCAGCCTTCAAGTCCTATTACTGTGGAGGAATAAAATGGGGAGAGGCATAAAACATGTAACTGTAGCTTGCTTGCTAAGCATGGCACTACTAAGTCAATACAATTATTTTTCAGCTAAGCAGCTGAAAGGGACATGTAGGAACACAAAAAGTTAAATCAACATTGTATTGATATATAAAAGTGCTGATGGTGCAAGGGGAATACAAACCAATCAACAGACTAATTGTTATCAAGAAAAATACTAATAGCTTCTCATTATCACAACTACCACATATCTATCAGAGAGGACTGTATCTCTGTCTTCTCTTGCTCATTAGAATGTTGCATCTCTTATTAACACTCAATTAGAAGAAAACCTATTCTGAGTTTTCTTTTGTGTATAGCCTCCTGAGACCTGATTGCTGTTTCAAAACAGGGAACTCATTTTATAATAATATCTCGTTCTTCCACCCGGAAAAAACAGAAGCAAAAAAACCCACAAACAAATCAACCCCCAAAACCCTGTTTATAATCCATCCTTTACTTTGCATTCAGCTCAACTGCTTCTGAGTTCATTCATTGCTACAAGATGATCACCCTTACCTCTGGTTC
Source organism: Cariama cristata (assembly GCF_000690535.1). Lineage (NCBI taxonomy): Eukaryota > Metazoa > Chordata > Aves > Cariamiformes > Cariamidae > Cariama > Cariama cristata. Next base: position 9,005 of record NW_009603096.1, on the reverse strand, counting down.
AAGAATACCATCAAAACAAAGCACACAGTTTATTCTTACAGCCCCATTGAGTCTTTGTTTTCAAAGACAGCTTGACAAAGTATTTCCATTCCCCTTTCCCTTCACAATTTGTGTCAGGTAGAATTAGATTATGGGTATATCTACAGAAACAGAGGCAGATAGGCCTTGACTCTCCTCCTTATGCTCCTTGTTATCTGAATGTAAAGGAGTCCTAAACTACATTAGATCCAATAGCACCATATTCCTCAGATTTTATTTCTAGTGTGAAAAATTACCCTCTAACTGGCTATACAGTGTTTTACAACTGGCCAAGCTGATCCTTCTGCAGCTGCCCAGACTCCAAAGCTCTTTCTCAAAACAACATAGACTCCAAGGTTAAGAGAGGAAGCACTGATTTCTCACTGCCACTCAACTCAAACATGTGTCTTGAGTTGAATGACCACCTGAATTATCCTGTTGTGAAAAGTGGATGGACTTGCTGTCAGCAAAGTCTCTACACAATACTTTGGGCTGTCTTCTAAGAAACTTTTAACTAGGTCATGCACCAATATTAGCTCTGGATAATGCTGCAGTCTTATCTGAATGATGTGATATTTTCTGGTTATTGCTTGTATTTCAGATCTTCATAGTCCAGCTCTCAACATCAACTAAAACAAGTGGTTGCTTGGAGATTTTACTTTGGTAGAGAATAATCCCATTGATTCTGTTATAACCAAATTGCTCCCTTTCAGTGTCTAGTTGCAAGTATTAGTGAGGATCTAAGTGTGATAAACATTCTCACGAAACTCTGACAGATATCAGAATTGGGTACGTCCCACCCCAGTATGCTTGACTTCACCGGTGTTCCTTGTTTGTGGGCATATTTTGGCATATTAGAAGCCCTGGCAACCACCTTAGACAGGTAGAGTATCAAATACAAATCTTAATTCATCAGGAATTAAAATGGTCTTCACCCCTGGAAAAAACATGCATTAAGTTTAGAAGTACCCAATGGTAATTTTCCCAGTCTCCTCTTTTTTTCTCTACTAGCCTTCCCTAGAAACTAGTGCAGCCTCTAAGAACTACCTTGATTCCTTTTCTCTCTACCTCACATTCAACAATAAAAGCTCTGCAAGCCAAATTCCGTCCTTCCTGCTGCCTTTGTTGTCACCAGGAAAAAGTTTTGCACGGCTATAGCTGAATGAAAGTGTGCAACAGCTGTGAATTTCTTTCATGCAGGAGCTACTACCAGGAGCAAGACAAAAAAATTATGCAGCTATTTTCAAGGGTTGACCTAAATTCCAGCTATGGTGTTACAACTTTTGTACCAGTTACTGGCTAAGAAGCCCTTTTGATATTTCAGACAGGGCTAAATATGTTATCTTCTCTCTCCACCACTCTTGCAAAACAAGAGGATGCCATGACAACCAAGAGAGACACTAGTGTCTGTACTGACTGATATTCATTGCAGAGCTTAGCACTACCTCTTGTAATCAGTATAATTGATTTCATTGCTTTCAGACCATTTTGTCTGCAGTACACTCACCGGTGTTCCAGAAACCCATTATTCTAGCTCTGTCCACTCCTCAGACTCAGTAAATGTACAAAACCAGCAACCGAACTGGCTCTCTCATGACATCTGGTTTGGACATTAGGTCTTCTAGTCAAAAAATTTTCAGTTGTCTTATTCATTCCTCACCTAACACAGTCCAGTTTGAAGTAAATGGATGTAAGAAACTTGGTTACAGGCATCTATCATCTGTCCTCTGCACAAGACCACAGCTTGCATCCAAACCAGATACATGCCAAGTAAAGCTGCAGTTCATAGACGTAAGAAGAGCTGCTATAAAAATTAGGATCCCAGCAGCGATGAAGCAGTCAGTATAATCTTCACTACTAACACCTCACCAGAAGCAGCAAGTTCTGAATTACTTTTTTCCATCCACTTGCAGTATGCAAGGTTGTCACACAGTAAGAAAACTCTTCAGACATACAGTGGAAAAGTGTCCTAGGTAAGAACAGTTTGTTCAATTTCAGATAGTGCAGTTATTAAAACTGATATTTTCATTGTTTACAGATTGCTTATGATTAACAACACATAAAAAAGCCCACTGATGTCTTTTTCATCATGGTAATGGCACACTGCTGTCTAGTTAGCCTAAGAAGTTTCAATATAGAGTTCAGTAAGGCTACAGACACTCAATTACCTAAACAGATTTGCTTAAATAGAATTGCCATCTACTGCTTGTGGTCCAGCCTTCACAACTGGCCAACCTGATCTTCAGTTTAGATGCCACACATTAGGACATCATAAAATATTCACTGTCTTGAACACCAGCAAGAGATCTTTCACTTTCTGGGAGAAAAATTATTCCAATACAGTGGCAATGGATTCCAATAACTATGAAAACTTAACACTGTTCTCACCACAGGACAATAAATCATGATCTTCACACAATCCTGATTCTCACACAAGCCCTTATTCTCATCAAATATTTTTCTGAAGTCCTTTGCTTAAGGAACAGCAATGTCAACCACACTACAGGAAATCGGACGAAATGCAATACATTTAAAGCTGCAACAGTGAGGTTCTGTTACTGGCCTACAACCTTCCTGTCAGCCTCTGCTGAAGCTGCCAAATGAGTCTCCAAGGAGCTATCTAAGGTGTTAAACTGCTTCATCAATCCTGAGCGCCTCCAACCCTCTGCAGAGCACAGCAGATCTCCTGCAGTGAATTATGATCCTTCACTAAAAAGATCGTGCACACTTGGAAAGCCTTTCCACACAGCATGACTTTGCTTATGGACATTGCTTATTTCATTAGCTCACAACACACCTCCATTCCCAGGCTTTGGTACAGCCAGGAACCTTGAATACCCAGAAGAACTGGCAAAATTAATTCTATCTTAATATTTCACACTTAACAGAAGAGCTATGAACAATTAATGCCAACCTGAACTGAAACAGTTAAGGCAACATTTGAAGACAAAAACACCTTAAAACATAGTAGAATCCAGGAAACTCAAGACATTCAACCTTGATATATTTATTTATAGCCATAACCATAGCCAATTTACATTCAGTTCCAAGCTTGATATAATTTGGATTCAAACTAGGACTAGGAACTAAAACCACAGACGGAAGATTTTGTAAGTTCTATACATAAATGCATTTCCCTTGGCACCTCTGGAACCTTCGATACTTCAGACTTGCCTGAAAGAGGTGATAGGCAGAAATCTTCTAAAAATCCTTAAAATATTTATAATCCTCCTGTCACTTCTGATGAGGTCTTTTCCTGCAAAACTGAGTCCATCATCGGTGGAGTTACACAAGGCCCAGTTTTCCCTTTTATACTTTTTAACATGTACATGGAAGCACCAAGTTAATTGCTGAGGAAATTTCAGCCGAAGTGACATTCATGTACAGATGAAGTACAGGAGCTATGTATAGAAACACACGTCCTGTACTTCACAGCTGCAGGCTATACAATCATTCCTAAAAAAGGCCACTGGTTAGAAGAGATCAGCTAATGTGAATGCATGTTTGGCTGAAGCCAAATCCCAGCAAAAGGTTTGATACAGGTGAGCATCTATGGCCACAGCACAGCCTGTGACACTGAAAATACATGCCTGAAAATCATCACATTTGTAGATAGGCTTGTAGCACTCCTGGACTCCTGACGATATTATCAGTGCTATAAAGTTGCATCTACATATTTTTATCAGATTTGTTTACCTAGGACATTCTGGCTGATCCTGCTATATGACGAGACAATCATTATTAACATCCTAATTTTTTCTTGGTTGTACAACACTCATGTGATATAGCTGGGCATGAAATTTTCAGCATTTCTAGAACTCCAGTTAGCATTTCAACTTCTTATTAGTATATGTCTGGTCAAAGTAGTTAGTGCATCGTTTAGGTTAGAAACCTTCCTTTTCCTTCTGTAATAATCTTATCATGGATATACTCATTATAATTAGCCAATTCCATATAAAACCCAGTGTAATCTGTATTCATACATAGAAAAGGATCTGATAGATGATCACTACCTGCATCAATAGATCAAACCTATCTTTTCTCTTCCATAAAATTTAGAACAAATTTAAGGTCTCAAATTTTATTTTTTAAATACCCTCCATGATAGAGACCATAGAGACACAGAGGAGCTAAGAGCTTTACAGTGACCACCAAGTCCACAACAGAGATGTGCTGGCTCAGCCGACTTCTTCAAAGAGGAAGATGACACTTTCTGAGGCCTGTATTTAAGCACCCAGAACTAAGACCATCACAGACACTGCAACCGTCTGTTCCAGGAACAAGAAATATATGTTCAATCTTATTTATATTTCATAAAGAAAAATACACAAATTTTCAAAAAGAAAAGTATGGTACCAGTTCTCATATTTCTGCCACTGCAGAAGGACTCACAGACAAACACTGTGACAGAAGGCATAGTCACATCTTTGATGGACACTGATTGGCAGACACTCCAAAATTGCAAATGTAGGATGACTATGCAAGATGCTACCTTAAGTGACCATCTTTGTACAAGGCCTGCAGAGCTCAGAGGTAAGATAAGAAGTGAAAATTTGAAGTAGTCATTTTATTAACAGATGCAACCCTGCAAACACAATGAACAAACTTACCAAGGAGATGAGACTGTCACACAGCAGTCCTCAGAATAAAAGTCATGTGTAAGGTCACTGTAGTGGCACCACTTTTGACAGCAAGAGTAGCAATATCCAACTTAGATATTCAAGTAAGTATATATATTAATGAAGTAGATATATTAACTGGGTTTTGTGTGTTCACTTTAGAAATTTTCATTATTTATCATACTTAATACAGTTAAGCGTGTTTAATAAGTCGGAACTAACTACTAGCCATGAAGCTAAACAGGGAAGGAAAAAATAAGATACTAGTGTCAGTAAGCTATGTAAACTCTAGTAGCAGGGTATAATTGAACTTTAGCCTTTATTCCCTGTTTTGATTTCTGCAGTTCTTTCATTAAGCTAGCATTCTGGATCCTTATGTAAGATCTGCCAGCTCAACAATACACACGTAGACACATTTCTAATTAATTTTCTTTATTGATTTAAAGTTCACCGAAAAAGTAAATTCCTTGGAACCTAGATGATATATTTATGTTTTATTACTATTGTTTCAATTTTCTTCTGCTCCAGGCAAATTTTACCATAAGCAAAAGCTCATAAGCCCTGATTCAAAAGGTATAACCACCACATAATATTGTAAAAACAGGAAAATATAAGGCTATGCAGCAGCCTTCACTTTAGTTAAAGGTATTTTTAATGACTTCATCTTTCATGGTTGCCCAAAGCACCCTGTGAAATAAACCTTTAACTCTTACATCGTTTCTGTCTTAAGGGTAATGAGCCATATGCGAAGACATCTGCAATGCCTGAAAAGAATGATCATTAATTAGAGAGAAGACAGGACATTTTCTGATTGCTGATATGGGGGGGGTGGTGGTGGTGGAAAAAGCCTTTCAAAAAGTCACTGGAATTAAGAAAGAAAATTTGTCCTTTAGTTTGCAAGATGTGAATACTGTAGGTATTATTTTTATTTCTTGCATGTGCTCAGGAGTGAAATTACTACACTGTGAGAGCGAGACACCAGAGAGGAGACAGAGAGCCAAGAGAAGGGAATTCTGTGAAAAAGGTTAAGACAACAGCATATGTTGTTTGTATAGAAACCTCTTTCTGACTTATCCAGAAAGTCTGAAGGAAGACCCAAAAGCAGGGGACAGATTGTAGGCTTAACCTCTTCTTTTCCCTGCTCTAATTGCCCTTAGTTTACAAATCACAAGGTCAGGCAGTCTTACATCTTTTATAGCCTTGTAGCTTTTTCTGGAACTAGGTGAAGCCTTGGCATCTCCTCTTGACTGAAGATCCATTTTCAGCCACCTTCATTTACACCTTTATGTGGCACCGTGTCAGGCAGCCCATCCTGCAGGGACAGCCCTATCTGTCTTCTCAATGAAGCATGTGAAGCTGTACCTGCTGTAGAGTGGGGGTTTTGTATAAATTTGTGATTTCTTCTTTGGTAGCAATCCCTGTTTTTTTCCTGGCTTGGAGAAAAACAGCTGGAAGTATTTTACAATTGAAAAACAGAATACATGCATAGGATAGAGAAAATAATTTACACGGAGAAGTGGAAAGAATGATTCATGCCAGACCAAGATAAGAGGAATGAATCATCATCTTGCTGATCTCTCCCCATTGATCATAAAGGGAAATGAGACAGCTAGTTCATAATAGATGCCTGACTTTTAGACTCCTGAAGTCAGACGACCGTAATCCCTGTCAAGCTTGAGAGATGAGTGGTTTAGGGCCCTGAGTTCTATCTGTTCTCGGAGGTAGCTCCAGGCCAGAATTCTGTCTGCCTTGCGCCCAGGTTTAGTGCTGGTAGGACTCTGTCTCTTGGTTTTTATCAAAAAGGTTTTATCTTGGTTTTTATCAAACTTGGCCATTATAGTATCTGAGGAAGGGTATATTTGCCAGGAAACTTGCAATTTTTACAGACTTGTAAGTACAGTCTTCTATCCTTTATAACAACTACATACATAAATAGCACCAACTTTTACAGGATTTCTGCCCTACTGCTGCGTCTGTATAGATCCATGGTTTGTAGTTCCTCACTGATATGAAAGCAAACAAATTAAGATTATGCATATAGAATTTACATACTTGATGTGCTAATTGATAAGCAAATACCATACTCCCTCCTAACGTGAGAAATCTCAGTATACAAGGTACTTGCATAACAGTCTTGTCCCCAGGTACAGGAACAAACCGAACATAAGTCATATTGGATTAGCATGGCTCTGAGTTAATAAACTCTGTTGTCATATCATGGCTAAATGAGAACTACTTGATGTCACACCGCTTTGTAACATGGAGCACAAGTGCTCTAGTCATTCACTTCCAGCTAGACTGACAACTGAAGCATATCTTTTCTCAGCTGAAATAAACCCTCAGGACTGTCATTTCTTCCTATTTTGTTGTCATTATACTGTTATTATGTGCAGGTTTTTTATGGTTTCCTTTCACTAACCCAACAAATTATAATTCAGTGATTTCCATCTGCTCTTGAAGACTTCACAGGGAAGGAATGAACAGAAACTTCCTTAATGTTTTATATAAAAGAAGTATTTGTTGATAGGGAGTTCCAGTGCATCAGTGCTCTAGATTTTTAGGAAATACTTCTCCTTAATTCTCTATTTTTAGATACCTATTTAAATAGAAGCTGTGGGCTTCATGAACAAGTACTCTCTGATTTTTCTCAGAGTCTGCTCAGCTGAGGAATTTGACCCCGTGCACTTAGACTGTTCCCCAGGTAAGCCAATCCCTGGAAGAATGACAAACACTAAATGAGGATTTAGACACATTCTGGGAGTTTCTGGAATGTAAGCCCTTGGCAGATGGAAACAGCATCTGAACAATTCTGCCAGATTCAAGCCAGTATTATGATTAACGTATATACATGACCTGTGGAAGTTCAGAAGAATATTTGAAACAAAAAGAAATAAGAAGTGCCAACAGACACCTCTAAGATGATCAGCCTCCTCCTGATGCTGCTGTTAACTCCAATTAGCTAGGTGGTTTCTACAAGATTCTTCAGAAACAGAGTGGTCTGCTGAATAATCAACAGAGGAGGGTAACAGCAACTCAAGAGATTATCAGGTACAATATGTTCACGTTGGATCTACTGACTGACTTTTTCTTGAAAGTAACAGACACAGTAGCGTCATGCATAACATAGCAGCTCCTCAAAGGAGTTCCTCATAGGGTAAGGGGGGTACAAGTCTGTACTGCCATTTCTTAAATCATCAGTTATTCAAAGCAGTAAATAAACTCTTCGTAGCATATTAAAAATAATTGCCATATGCTTAGACAATCCTAACACTTGTACTTTCGGAAAGAAAATTTATGTGATCATACTACTCTAGTATTGACATCCTAGTCACTAACAGGGAGGAAATCACAGCTATCAGACAAAGAGATAGACCTCAGGTGACACTTGGAATTAAGAAAAACACACAGAAAATAAATGCCTCTCTTGAACCGTTAGGAGAAGATTGCTTTAAATGTGGGGTTTTCTCCAAACAACAGCTTGGCAATTTCTGATTTTTAGAAGGAAAATCTGTTTCCTTTTACTTGAAACACTTATGGATCATAGCCCAGGCCTCAATGACAGATGTTGATAACACAAAAACTACAGCTGACAGAAATTCTCAAAATAAAAAAAAATACTATGTCTAAGAGATCCATCCTGCTCACACTTGTTTGTAGTCTTAACTTATAACAGACAAACATTTTGATGTTTGTAGCATCAGGGCCCAGGTTTAACTGGATTTTTTAAACTTTCTTTTCTTCTGTCAATAGCACAGCCTGTTTGGCATTTCCCTGCATGTGTTACTAGGGACAGCAGAAGCTGAGTTATTAGTTGCAGGGACAAGAGATAAGCAGTCAGTGATTTTCCGGCTTGAAGTTGCAACCCAGGGAACATCAATAGAAGCAGGACTGTAAGCCTGAAAACAGTCAAAAGAAGAAAAAAAATTGGGAGGTTACTAAAATAAGCTTTGAATTCTGCTTCTAAAGAGATGTGATAAAACTTCTTAGGTATTTATACCTTCCAAACACCTTTGTAAAGGAAGTTAATGTATTTATCATTGCACATCTGGGGAAACAGGCTCCTGAAGGAAAACAGCCCTGACTGATGATATTTAGAATTGCACTCTTGGATTTCAAATAGAGCTATTCCTGATAGACCTTGCTGGGAGAGCAGGGCTGATCTCAATGGAGAGATTCACCTCATCTATCCAAGCAAGTAGACACGGCCTCTATAGTCCCCTCTCAGCTCAGTGAAGGGAAACAGGGACTCATAAGGCACAATACACCTGACCTCTTTTAGGTGGCTGCTGCAGACCCTGGAGAGCTGGAGGGTGTCCTTCTTTCAGGCCTGCATGGGGAGCTGAGGGTCATCATTGCTGGCTGAAGTCA
>NW_009603095.1:33935-78505 GCF_000690535.1 Cariama cristata | reverse complement strand
AGAGCATCTGTCATCTGCTTTAATTGCCATCCCAGCCTTAAACAGTGACAATTACATGCAATTGCACACAGCAAATTGCACCAAACACCACAGTCCTTCCCTATTTGTCCTCTCACCTCCAAACCTGCTGCAACCTCTTCAGCACTCGTTTATTTTCTCCATTGTAATTGACTGCAAGGAAGTCTCATAGATTTGCGTAGTACCTCTGGTCATATACTGCTAGTGCTCATGTTCCTCAGCCATGCATAGGGTGTGCATCAGAAAATAACAGTAAAGCTGGAAGAAGAAAGGCCCCAAATGAATTACGTAGTTTCAATAAGCCTGACACATGCAACAGCCAAATGGCCAAATCCCTGAAGATGCTGGTTTGAGCAACAGTTTTCTCAATGAAATTGTATCTCACTTGTTTGTGTGCATACCAAAGAATTTCTGTAAGAGCTATTGTAAGGCTTCCATCTTCACACGTACCTCCGTGAGACAGAACTACAAGTACAAGTTCCAGTGACACTGGATTGGAGCTTCTAACTCAAACTTTCCGAAAGAACAGAGATGAGTACTTGTTAGCACAAAATCAGTTTTAATTGTTGTTTTCCATGCAGTTTTCAGAGATTAATGCAAGTATACTTCTCTGGGCAGGTGAGGCCATTAGATCCTGCTGTAGAGGGAATTGTGAATTCATCATTCAGAAACATTACTTTTAACTTACTTCTTTAAGACATGAAATTCAGATACCAGTGCAAAACCTAATTAAAGTGTGACTCTTTTGTTTCTTACATATGTCAAATAAACCCTTTCATTAGAAGGAAGCCCTTGCTTTCATAGGCGTCCCAACAGGATCTGTATGTTAAATCAACTAATAATAAATACAATAATTTCAGAAATTATATCCTTCTATACTTACACAGTTTAGTTATTTAAGGATCTAAAATAAATCCTTTTAGAAATTTGAGTCATCCTTGATATATGTTAAGACCTAGAACCCAACTCCAAGTCTCTTCTGTAGGGGTTGTTTCCTTCTGAATTTCTATATACTATTACTTTATGTACATATCAGACATTTACTCAATTTACTCAAATTTGGTCTCAGAGAGTGCTTTAGTATGTTTTTAGTATCAGCAAAAAAGATTCTGAAAAAATATTTTATTCAGTAACTATTGTAAACCAGAGATAAAAGATGGCATGATTTGCTAAAGCAAAAAAACCCTAAAACCAGAAAATGCTTTGGCCAGCTTCTCTTCACAACTAATTCCCTCTTCCTCGCCCTGACATTATACAGAGTCATTAAAGCAGGCAAAGCTTTCAGTTAACACACTTAGTACGTTATTTACATTTTAAAAGGATGTTTTGGAACATGCTCAGTTCCAAGTAAGCATTACATAAAATTGAATATTATACACTGGGCAATACCGAACTCCATTTGACATGCTGCTTCAACAAAGAATACGTTGACAAATATGTCAACAAAGAATATGTTAACAAAGAGCCTACAGCTTCATACTTCCAAAATATTTTCTTCTATCAGGGAAAGGTTTTCACCCTCCTCATGGGTTGCTAAGGTGATAAAGAAACAACGAAAAACAAAAAACTCCCCCCTCCAAAAACAAACACACCCCCCCCCCCAGCTTGAACCACAAAGCTTTAGTTTCAAAACTATTTATATGAATTTAAGTATTACTGTGATAGCTGAACTAACAGACCTCTAAATGACAAATTTCCAAGACATGTTTTTGGTTCAGGATGATTATGATTAAGCTTGAAATATCAAGACTTCCCTTCACTGGGAAATTTAATGGTGTTTCAGTCTGACTGTTAACAAATAAGTTGAATAACATAATGCTGTTCTCATCCAACTGACCAAAGAAAGTAACGATGAGTTGTGTTCAAAATTCACCATCGACTGAGAGATAAACTTGCTCTTGTCTAGTTTTTTAAGTAGGATGAAAAGAACTTATCCATTCACTATATTAACTGGTTTCTTGTAACTTTATTCAATTCTAAGTACATCAAAATACTAAAGTATATCCTACTACACACTAGACTTCTAATATTGCAAATGGTGTGCATAAAAAGAAGAAAGAGCTAGGAAGAACATGCAAATAGATTCATTTGGGCAGGTGGAAAATGAAGAGAACATTGTCATGAAAAGGTTCAATCAGTCACTCTATGCTTCATCAATTTTTAGGTAGATCTACTTTACTCATATGGCAACCTACCAAAACTTGGTTTGCCCAAAATTCATTTTACATCGGTTTGGTCAGTTGCCCGGCAAAGAACTTAATAGACCTTATCAAACTGAAGAATTAAATGGTCTGCCACCTTAGGCATCCCTTGTATCTCAGTCTCTTTTTCTGTCATTCCACTTATTTGCTCTGCAGCATGCAACCACTGTCCAACTAGATAAGCACTACGATCAACAGCTTTGCATGTGATCCAGTTTGAATCTATCATACTATTGCAGTTGAACAGTCACCGTCATTTCTGCTCAGCCCAATATAAAATTGTTGTTCTTTCTATTCTGATATGCTTTCGTTCTTCTGACTCCTAGCCAGACCCATAAGTGTAAGCAGAAAAATCAATTGTTTCACAGTTTTGTGTGTGTAATGTGGAAACAGGAATTATCAGTAACCCTTGAATAATTCTCTCTTCCAAAATTTCACCTTTATTTTTGAGAATCAAATCCTTTGAGAATTTGGGGTATTCTCATAAACCCAGCTGATTTTGCACAAGCTCAGCATATTCAAAAGGTGAGGATGATCCTCAGGAACAGCACTTGCGCTGCTAGTTCGGATTTCTTCTGACACACCACTTACTCAAAAGAATTTTCCATGCTGTCATTGCCGTAAAGATTCTTTTCACGGTTCCAGTAACAGTGGCATCTGCAGAGCGGAGCTCCAGCCACTTGAAACTCATTAAAACATACTTGAGACTGACAATGAGTTGAAAACATCTGTCAGACTTGGCCAAGGTTTCAATCAAGTGTGATGTTGCTGTGTTACTCTGCTACATTGACTTAATAAATGACTTGGCTGCTGTCAATGCAAGGAAAGTTGGGTTCTAATTACTAGCCTGATTTTTTTTCTGTATCTGAAATGTACTTTCACTTAAAGGTTCATACTCTATGGGACATGCATTAAATTTAATTTGCCGAATCTAGAAGCGGAGGTAAAGCAATATAGACTTGCATTTTAACACCCCGTATTAGGCATTATCTAACATATAACATGGCATACATATAAGGAGTGTCCAATAGAAAGTAAATCATATGCTTCTTCCAAACAGTCTAGGAGTAAACAAGTGACTACCTGATACTTTCAGCCTCTTTTTTTTTTTTTTTTATTAACCTCAACAAGTCCCAGACATCTCTGAGCAAAAGGCTTCTAAGAATCTAGTGGGTTTTTTAAAAAAATAATGTCCAGGAAAACCTCTGATTTACACAAGTTATTTTTCAAAGAAGCTAAAAAATTGTATACCTAACCGAAGATATGCCAAAGTAAAAAAAAAAAATCAAAGGGCTGTATTACTATTTCAAATGGAATGGGAAAGTAGCAGTACATAGTTAGTTCTCACCTCAAGAAAGACAATGTTTTCTTTCAGATGTAAGTGAAGGGAATCCAGTCTGGGGACTGATGGGTTTCATCCTTTCACTTTACTTTCTTTCAGTATCCATTTCATTCAAGGATGTTACAGGGATTTCTTAAACTCTCCCTTCTTGGGAACAGTCCCATAAACAGGATACTTTAGGAAAACAAACGGTTTTACATGAAGTAAGGCCCTCAACAAAATCAACACCTTGGAGTCTAGAAAGCTGTTACAATATGATTTAGATTATATAAAGCTGTTACATGTTATGAGTATGCTACATAGTAAATCTGTAGGTGCAGGGAGACCATGTCAATGAAATGTTAATATTCATATAAAGCTCCATCACTTTTATTTTACCATTCTGATGTGTGCAAAGTATTCTGGTAGCTATTTTACTAAAGGGATTATTTTCTGAAAATTTACTTCCAGTAAGCAGAATTATTTTATTTGGCCAGATTTCAGCTTTTTTTGTTCAAATGTAAAATAAAAGAGCAAGTTTAAAAAGTAGTCAGACTTACTAACTGTTCTAGGAGGCTTCTGCTTCCACTAAATTCACTGTAAAGATTTGCCTGAAACCACCAGAACATGTGAAGGCCAAAAGAGAATTGCTTTTAAATATCCTACCAAGGCTGCATGCAGATATATGGGAGCTTTAATTCAAGGTTGCATGTGTGGCTAAAAACAAAGAAAAGGTAACACACAGTTCTTGTTCTTTACGAGCCAATCTGTCATTCCCCGTTGCAAGCGCTGGCATGTTCAGATTGCGTGTGCACCAAAACTGCAGCTCCAAAGAGTGTTTTCTTTGTTGTTGGTTAGGTTTTTTCTGAAACTACTCCAATTCTCTGAAATGATGGATATTACCTGAAGAAACAGCAAAGATTTTGTTATGTATTATTTTAGGTATAAATTATTCCCAATTTGGATAAAGATCATTTAGATAAATATAATTAAAATCTTAACTTCTTCCTGATGTGAAATTACATATATTCACAGGAAATCTCTTTTCCCTTGCTTGCTGTGCAGGAGATTTAGGAAAGAAGAAAAATTTTATTCTTTGGGTTATCACCTGTGGCCAAATCAAGACATCCTTTTCCCTAATTGTACTTTGAAATTACACATAAATGCAAAAACCCCTCATTTTTTCACATGATGGAACGCATTGTGCTGTGTTTTGTTTTGTTTTACAGTATGGAGCCCTGTTGCATGCATGGTTCCTCTGTGAGAAGAGGCTGGCAGACAGTCTATTTGCAGCTGTATTCTTATTTTTAAAGATGAAATTCTTTATGCAGTCAACAAGTGCCTTTTCCAGTAATTTTTCACTTCAGAGGAGTACCTCCACTTACACTAAGATATTATAACATGAAATAATAAAATACATTCACATATTTTTACATGCATATTGAACATTTAAAGTAATCTTTTTAAATACACAGTATTACTGCAATGACTTCTCTTTTTCCTTTGGCTTCATGACCACAATAGATGTGTTCACAACATGCTACCCTGACAAAGCAAGGCTCTCTGCTCTAGAAACGTGCCCTTTTTCTTCATGATCTAAAGCCAGATGAAAAACTGCAGTTTCTTGGGTGGGGGGAAGGGGTGAGGGTCAAGCTCAGATTATAGTACAAGGTATGCTTCACCTAAGGGCTACTCATACTTCAGAGACTCTCACTCTGTGAGCAAACAAAGAAATCAGAAGATTATACACAGAGTAAGGTGAAACCCAGTTCAGGTAAAGATGACAAAAATCTTATCTTCATAAAACCGTAACAAGGTTCTTTGAAGCTTTTTATTCCCTAGGATTTAATAATAACATCCATTGACAGCTTAGTCATTGAAGTCCTTGGTGGTGTATCAGGTACTTTAACAGTCATCCAGAGAATATGTCTGTTTCTGCCAATTCATAAATGCAAATTCATTTTAGACAAGGCATGACTAACCCACTCATTCATCCTCAAGTACAATCAGATAAAATACGTGTGTTGAGCAACCAGCCATACATTATTATTTGTTATGGATCTGCTATCTCTACATTCATTTCTATCCCTTTTCAGATGAGGGACAGACAAGATGATTAAACAGCGAATGCAAATCTCAAGAGTACAGTCAGGAAACATAGCTTCCTTACAAAAAGTTCTCTAGAAGCGCCTGTAAACCTGTATCATCTCATGGTCTCTAACAACGTTATTGATGCTCACTTCGTAAAAACTGCCACTTGAAAATACTGGTTAGGTTGTAATTTCTAGCTGATCTCCTGTCTTTCTCATATAAATAGAAGAGAATTGAGTGGGTGAAATAGAACAGAAAGTCATTCTTGCATCTCCAGCCTCCAGGCTAGGAGAGACTATCAATGGTACGTTTCTCTTCTGATGAACATTCACTAAACCTTTTGTTGAACTAGTTTCTGGAATTTGCTTATCCATAAAAAGTGGTTTTGCAATGAAATAATATGCTTTACTCTGTTTTCTTAAGAACACTGTATCAATGCTTGCAAATCTATTTGCTCTATACGTTCAGCACACTGCAGAATGCAGCTCTGCTGTAAACCTGTAGCCTCACAAATTAAATATGCTATACATTACTAGTTACCATACTCCAGTTGTGCTTTTAGCATCATTCTGGATAAAGTTAACATCAATATGTAATTTTGCATTATTTTTATTAAATATCTAAAGCAAGAAAATTAGTCTAACATTCATTTAGCAGCAACATACTATGTGCCAAAGCATACAGTTGCAATAAAAGTAAGTACATCCTTACAGTCAGCTAAGACGAATGCAACAAATTTTGTCTCTGTTCAAAGTCAACTTCAGGAAAGTCAAGTCAGTCTTGGCTTAGCCATATTGAAAGGATAATGTCCTTGAGCTAACAGCACCCTTTTTTTAGAATTCACACTATCTTATCTTTTTATATCATGTGTTGACTTCTATTGACAAAATGTTCAGCTCCTAGAAACTACATCATCTTATATAACCTAACAATGACTCCTCTGAAAAAAGTAAGTGATCCTAACAGGTACAGAAGAAATCCAATCCCATCCTTTAGATATTTAAAAAAACAAAACAAAACAAAAAAACCACACATGATGTACAATCTTTAGAAAGAAAGAGATACAAGAACCTTGAAAAAAACCTGCAGAAGTCCATTATTTAGCAATACATATTATATTTTAATAAATATGAGAAATACACATTGCTGCATCACCTCAGAAAATGAGATAAGATTCCCAAATTATGTCTACACAGGATGAAGCTCTCCTAAATGCATACAGATCTCCTAGTCTAATGAGTATCAAGCTTTAAATAATAAAATCTATATAATATCCTGTGTCTGCTCTAGAATGAATTTCACTCATTAAAAAGAAAATCTCATAAACACCATTACTTCAAAATCATCCTTTGTACTTGTTTTAATCTCAAAAATAAAAGATTTTTCTTTTGGAAATCGAAGTCTTTCTGCATGGCCTGTTTGTGCTTCAACACCTCTTACCACCGCTGTGTAACTAGCACCTTTAGTTTCACGCAGAAGTAAATTTAGCATCCTATGGCATTCCTAGGGATAAAAGGAACATCACGGTATGAGCCAGTGAACTACTTTCAAGGCAAACACAAGCCCATTTTCATGTCTTTGTATTCTGTTGAAGTTTGTCAATGTCAAGCCAACCCTCCCTAAAGACAACACATCTTCAATTAGAGATGTAAAAAACAGCTTGCATGCAATTTAAATCCTGCAAACTGGCAATCTTCTCATGAAAACCACAAATAATTATTTCCATTCTCATGCATCAGTACTCCTGATTTACCATCATTTTTCTGTTACATGAATTGATCCTTAATTTCCAAGACAGGGAAGAAGACTGAGCATTTGACAGGGGTTAGTGATTTGCCACTTAGTCGCCCCACACAGTCAAGCTTACACTGCTAGCTGTTTAAACTACATGACCAAATAATATTCTTCTCTGCTAAATTCTTAATGTACCTCATGAATTCCCACTCCAGCCTCATCAAGAAGAGTTGGTCCTTTCTCATCTTCCCCACTAAAACAACATAGAACTGGCTTATGAGTGTTTGAAGCTTGCAAGTTTTCTTACGCTGAACGCCGATCAAATGTGTTACTATGCAGCAATTACCAGAGATACATATTTAAAACCATTAGAATACCAGAAGAGGCACTGAATTTTGATTTAAATATATGAGGTTGTGCTCATGTGAGGCCAGATCTTCAGTTGGTTAAGTCAAGACATTTGCTTTGCCTTCAGGGAAACTGTGCTGATTTAGATCCCAAATCAGCCCAGCACTGTAGTCCCACTGAAGTCGGTCGGTCTACACTTAAAGTTCAACAGCAGCCATTGCTAATACCGATGGACTGCTGAATCACAATTTTACTGTGACCAAGAATATGAACCTTGTCTTTTAGGTTACTGAAACAGTGTTGAGACACATGCAGAACTGAAAATGAATGGGGAAATTTCACAATTCAAAAGAAGCTGACACCTGTCAACGTGCTTTTTAAAAGAAATGTTCTATTTAGCAAAAATGGTAGAATACTGATCTGTTCTGATGAGTACTCATTCAAAATTAGGACTCTATTCATTAAAACATCTCTTGGCTTTATTTTTTGTGGTGGAAAAATCAGAACTTCTGTTCCATTTTAAAAATAATACTTCAAAAATGGTCCAAAAAGGTAGCATTTTGAGATATACCATATCTTTGGCTTAGACCCTCAGAATATCTCATTTCCCTTTGTCACTGGTAACTCTGTTGCATTTTGATTGATTTTATCTCCCACTTTTTTTTAAGGCCTCTGTCTTTTTTAATTAATGTAATTTCTCTCTCCTCCCCTCTTCCTGCAGAAGTTTGTCATTTTTTGAGTCTCTAGAAGCCCTGGAAGAGTCTAAAGTTTGCTAGAAGATATTGAAGGTCTTCTGTGACTGACTGGCAGTGAGGAAAGCACATAAGGAACCACCTTCTATGACAGTACTACTGTAGTCAGCACACCACTTGGCCACAAAGTCCTGCATGCCCCTGTTTATGGGGTATTAAGCACATGCTCCTAGACACTAAGTTGATTTCCAATTCAAAATCTGTAAGTAACATGTAACCTCAATTTGAGCATTTACTTTTAGTAAATGTTTTTTTAATTCAAAATGGCAAATTTCCATCAAACATTTTGATTTAGAAGAAAGCGCAATTTGCAGAAGAAAACTTCCATAGTGAGCATTTCTGGGCAAGTCTGCTCTGGAGCAAAAAAAAATGAATTAGTTGTTATTTAAAAACAATCTTTCTTTTAGACAGAAATGTCAACTTGCTTCAGAACAAGCAGATTTCTTCATGGGAGATACTTCCAAGAGGAAAATTTTCATAGCATGACATATCCCCCATCACCCTGCATTGCTCTGTGTGGGTAGAAAAAGTAAAGGAATAAAGATGAACTTGGGAAAGGGTGGGAAGACAGGCATTGTTTAATGTTTGTCTTTGTTTCTCACTACTCTTATCTATTTTAATTAGCAATAAATTAGTCTTTCTCAAGTTGAGTCTGTTTTGCCCGCAACAATAGCAACTAAGTGGTTTCCCTGTCTTTAGCTCAACCCACAAGCTTTCCTATCCTATTTGTTTTCTCCCCTTGTCCTGCAGAGGAGGAGGAATGAGAGAGCGGCTGGGTGGGTGTTTGATCCTTAGCCAAGGTTAACTCACCCCACTGCACTGGACTAGATTTTTCACAGTGGACTGGGAACTTGCAACTACATTGAACAACTTCAAAAATCCTAACAATGGCTCCGATTCTGCAACTCTTTGTATCCAGGAAAAGACACAGGTCTGTGCAGAGCCCTGTTGATTTCAATGTACCTGCCTGCAAGCACAACTTCTATATACAGAAGACCTAGCTGGAGCCAGTGAGGCTCCACCAGAGCACAAAGTTCCACCTGCCCCAAGACAGCTGCAGGATTGGGACCATGAATTGCTCAAATGAACCTGAAGCCAATATAACTGTCAAAGGCATATGAACCAAAACAGGAAAATCTCTTCACAATTAGCCCACAACCACTTAGCTATATGGTCATCAAAATACTAAAGAAAAAACTTGTTGTCAATATAGTCAGGGCTCTCTTAATTTCATGCCCTGTGACTTCAACAATTTCTTCATTTCTCATTTTATTCCTCTAAAACTGGTTTCATTTAAAAGCAGGGAAACCACATTTCATGCTCTTCAGTTTCATTAAAGATATACAAAAGCCCTTACCAAAAGAAGACTATTCTAATTAAACCATTGTAGGAGACGGAAATATTGAAATGATGAATCTGAAAGGATTCTGACATGCTCTATATGCTCTTGCACATCATTCCTTATGGATAAAAAAAAAAAAAAAAAGGAAGAAGCAAGCTCCTCCCTTAAAAAAAAAAAAAAGGTTTAGAATCACATGATGAAACATGTAACACTCAACCCAGAGTAACACAAATGGACTCCCTCACAGATTTTCTCATGTGTGTCAAGAAAGAAGGTCATTGATTGCTTCTTCAGCAGTGTAAGAACATAATATTACACCCTCAGAATATCAACCTGTATCTGCTTGACAAGGAAGGTATGGTTAAATCACCTGCTTAAAATTCATTCCATAAGAAATATGATATAAATACCATATGAATTACATATGAGAAATTTTCCATCATTCAATATGTGCTGGTTAATGGGCACTTGAATTAAAGCATTGCTGAAAATAAAATAAAAAAGTAAAACCTGAGTATTACTCCTTCCCTCAGGAACCACAAAATAAGGCTTTTTTTGAATTATATCTTTCCAGGAGCAAGAAGAATGGCAATGGCTGTTCTGACTCTGACACCGGGAACATAATAAGGTGGGGTTTTATTTCACTTTCGAAGCACATGAAACTACAGCTATGCTAAAAAGTTGGTTCACAGTGAACTCAATTTTCTGAATGGTTGCTCCAAATTCCAACAGTATTTTAGGGATCTCTTGGTTACAGGACAAATACATACATCAACACTTTATTTCCATATGGGTAAGCAAACATTTCTGGGGTTGGCTTGAACAAAGCAGCAACTTATACTTATTCAAATCCTATTTCCTAGTGGATAAGTAACTTTAGCACCCTATTAGCATTCAAATCCTGTACAGATAACTACAGTCTGTTGGGTGTTGCATCAGATGAGGCTGACAAACTATTTCAGCTAAATTCCCCATTGGTGAAGATCTCTATCATAGCCGCTTCCCTTCTCCTTTTCAGGTTGGTCTGCAAAACAGCTTAAAAAGGAAAACGTTAAAAAAAAAAAAAAAAAGAGTCTCTCCTTTCTTTCTTGTAGATCTGTCCAAGGAAAGGAGACCACCATAACCTTTCTATCAGGGAGACTCCTCCACAAACACAGTTGCCACCTTCAGTCCATGATGTTCTCTACCTCCTCCCTCAGAGCTGTACTGCCTCAGGCTCCTGTAGCTATAGCTGCCTGAAGAATCACCCTTCAGGGTCTTTCTACATGAAAAGGAAAAACTGGGAATGCATATGAATATTCCCAGTCCTGATAAAGCCTGTGCAGCCCATAACATATCATGCTTCCATGTGGTTTCTGATACCGTAAGGCTTCATTCTAGCTCCAAGATGACAGAGAAATGGCATTGAGACAGGTGATTAGATTTCCTTATCCTCATGCTGTGGTTTTTTTCATTCCAGAAACACACACTTTCACAGACCTTTTGAATTGTCTTCTTAGCTACAGAAAGGATGAGCGAAACAGATGATATTAATTCTGTGGTCTGTTTTGATTCCTATTGACCTTGTCACATTAGCCCAGTGTCTAACGAAAGACCTAGAAAATAATTTCCAATAATCTAAACCCTATTTATAATAGGCAAGAGGCACAAGGCAGCAGATTCCAAGGAAGTCAAGAAACCAAAATGTTGTTTCTTGCATAGCCTGAATGAAAATGAAAGACACATCTTCCAACCAGAAGCACAGATGACTCAGTGAGCCCTGTCAATCTCACAAAAATCTATCAAATTAAGAGCCATGAAATATTAATTCTGTTATTTTAAATTCACTTGTGTTACTCTCCTTACAATCCACTAGAAATACTGAAATACTAGAAATACCCAGTAAACACACGTTCATAAATCTGGCCCTACTATCAAGGGCGAACAAAGCAGTGAAGAGTGCAAATGCATTACTGACTGACTCTTGGGAGACTTTAATCTTTTCTCATAAATCACGTCTCCCCAGCTACCTGATCATTTGGATTTCAGAATAAAATGCATGTTTTCTGAAAGGTTCTGACTCATCTCAGTGCCTCACAAGTAGGACCATGAGGAGACTTAAATGGCAATGGCCACATGCCATCCTGTTTTCTATGTATCTATTCAGGTAGATTGCCTGAAATGGACCATGACATCAGCTCATGAGGAAAGATTTCATTTTTTTAAAGAAACTTACTGTTGCAGAGAACTATAACTAATCTTTTTTTTTTTTTTCGTAGCTTGTCAGGTTTAGATGAAGATGTATTGAAAATACATTTCAAAAATATTTGCTAAATCCATACACTAAAACCAAATAATTTAAAAGTTTGCAGTATATCTATTTCTCACTTGCTTACTCCATGTAAAACAATGTATTGCATACTATATATGCTGGTGGGAGAGTGGGTTCCCTAAAACATCACACACTGGGAAACTGTGGTCTAACAGACCTTGCCAATTTTGCCTGAAGCTGTTTCCATCAACAACAAAGAAAAGGAGGTATCATTGATTTCAACGGTTGCTGGCTCAGATGCAAAAACATTATACACAAATAAAGCTTTAGGGACTGGTTTTGATCACCCAGGGTTTTTTTTATCGTTGCTCATCTCTGCATTTCCTGATTCTGCTGAAATAAAGAACAGCTGTTCTCACAAGCTTACCAATTCAAAGCTGTGAAGACAAAAGTTGCATCCAAATTTCCTTTTTCTTTAATAGCATAGTATAGATCTTATCTCATTCAATGGAGAACAAAATAAGTCCAAAAAGGGGAGGGTGGGGAGTCAGTCTCACAATTCTGCTCCTTGTGGGAAAAATGTATCTCTCTGCCTGTGTATCTACAGACACACTCTGTCGGAATTTCTTACTCCCCAATATGTGGCCAACAGAACAGATACCACAGTGAAATGAGGACACCCTGAGGACTGTTCCCCAAAATCGCTCTACGGTCATTACAGTGACAAACCTGAGACAACCTCAGCAGAGCTGGCATTTTTCCAGGACAAAAAAATACACGTGTATTTTTCACCACATGTGACCCTTGCACTGAGTTATGAAACATATGCAGATCAGTTGTAGGCACAGTACAAATGATGTGAACATGCTCAGTGGACACGTTCTGGTTTTCTGGACATTCAGCACTCCAAACAAATGTCCTGAACCCTTGTTTTCTGCCTCAACAAAATCTTTTGCAAAATAAGTGAATATAGCCAGAGAAACGTGACCGTCAGAGTGAGGTAAATTAGGCATGGCCCCAAACCAGTACATATCTTAGTATGTGCTATAAAACCTGCCGAGAAAGTTGGTCAAGTGTTTGGCTACTGCAGACTCACCACTGAAATAGCCCTACCTGCTACAGTTCCCTGGAAAGACACAGTAGCTGGCTCTCAGCTTTCCAACAGCACGAAATCAATCCAGGGAAAACACTGCACCCGTGCAGCTGCCATATTCTCAAGCAAAATGTCTCACTTTGACTTGGACTGCACAATGCAAACGTACCTGCAGCCTCTGTCCTCTCTAGTTACCCCAAGCATCACCACGCTACAGTCGCTGCCATAACAAAAGTTTACAGATAACCTTAAAGCGGGATATAGTCTGTAGCTGAGGAGCAGAGGCTTCAAATTTGATCCTCGCTCCTTTTGTAAACTCAAGGAAACAAATCAGGCACTGTGCCTCGGTGCCTGCTGCTCGAGAGTCAGGCTGCTGTGCTTTTCAAGCCAAAAGGACAAAGATTGCTGGCTGCGTGTCAGTGGGGGCAGACAATTAGTGCCCTACATGTGCACACTCGTGGCTGGAAAGAGGTCTGTCTCTCTGACACAGCAGCAAACAAGGGAGTATGACTTCCAGGTCTAGCACTTTTTTCTTCCTTTCCCTGCTGTCTCAGACAGCAAAATGAGGCAGGGATGACAGCTATCAGATAAGTCGCTACTTACCTGCAAGTCAAGTGCCACACATAACTAGTTGGCAGTACAGTTTCCCACACACATTAAGGGCCCATTCAGAATCCCAAATAATAATTTACCTCACAAGAGTTTGCTCATTATGTGCTTTGCCTGGCCCTTGTGCTCTTGTAAAATCCTCTTTGAGTAGGTAGGCATGAAATAATCTCCTGCTGCCTGTAGCACTGGCCTTTTTTTCTTTTCATGTGACTGCAAACAGAAACTCCTTATTCAAAAAGGAAAAGGTTATTAAACTCAGCAGAGTTATTTTAAAAAAGATAGAAATGAACTGTGACTGCAATCTTAAGTGTGAGTCTTGACTGGAAAGCTGTTCAACACACAAAAGGCAAGCAGAAAGCATAGATTCAAGTCAAGTCTGCCCATTTTCATGTATGGTCACCATTAAGCTGACCAGACAGTAATCTGCTACCTCATTTTGTTATGAATGGTCCTTTAATTAAAGGTTACTATTATTTTTATTAAAGGTCCCTTTAATCTGTATGCTCTCTTAACATGAATGTCCCTTTCCAAACAAGGCACACATCTCAAAAGGGTTTAGACATTGCTTGTACTTTACACTGGTGACTTGCCTCACTGATGTCAGAGGAACTTGCATGAATAACATGAAGGCCGGTAAGTCTAAGCAGCACTGGAGCCCTGTCTGATTAAATCTTTATATCCATAGCAGTTCACCTGTAAAACAGCATCATGGTCATGACATGAAAAGTCAGCAGCTGGTAATCCAATGAATAAACACCACATACCTCCAAAGGCCAAGTTTTAACTTACCTCCTTGTTTTAAATAGGATGATGAACGATGGTAAAAACAGCACTCACTCTTAATCTCTTCCATGCCTTGTTTGTTTATTGGCTGGACTGACCAGCTACAATATTGTTTTTACACATAAAGCTTAATAAGTGCACTCCAAACCTGAAGTTTTAGTGCTATTCTCTATGATAACATTTGCCCGGTGCACAAATTGCCACAACAATCTCACAGCTACTGTGATGGCAGTACAATGCCTTGAAACAACACAGTCTTGGGTTGGTCACAATGATTATTAGCACCAGTCACACTTGATTGAAAATAAAATAGATAAGCTGTATTAAACCATCTTATTGGTAACCATCAAGAAATGAAATGAGCTAATTACTATTTCCTTTCTTATCCCAGTGATCTGCAATCCCTGGATGAATGCTGCGTAAACCAGAAAGGTTTTTGTGGCCATCCTTTAGTAATTGACCTTTAGCTCTCCCCATTTCATTTGCCCTAAGTGTTAATTGACTTTGAAAAAGCAGTATATTATCCTTTTAGGGGAAAAAAAAAAAAAAAAGTCTGATTTGTGCCCGCCAACATCTTACAGCATCAAAGCCCTGTTAAATCATAGTGCAGTACAGCTGGAAATGAGTCTCCAGAAGAAATGGATAGAGGGTGGGGGAAGGAAGCAGATCCATCATTGAAAGAGCTCCACTGCCATCTAGAGAGAATCTGCATTAGCCAGTTTTCTGAAAGGGAGGATCAGGTTGTTAGTCAAAATATTTCCATTCTGACGCTGGTTTGGGAGAAGGTAGGGACTCCATTCAGGTTCACTGCATCTATACATTTTTAAACCAACTTTGTAGTAATTTGCACTAAAATTAACATATCCTGGAATACAATCTACCATAAATTCTACATAAATCATGGGAGATAGCTTTAAAGGCTCACTTATAGGCTTTCCTACAATGAGGTATGATATCTGTACAGTTTTGTTTCAAAGGAGCTCCTTTGAAGAGGTAGGTGCTGTATCTTTGCAGAAGGGCGCTTCAGTCACAAACAATTTTACATTTTGACAGACATGCTATGCTCCTAGCAGCTGCCTTTATTATATTGCTTGTCAGTTAGAAAGAAAGAATGTGCTGTTTCAGGCTATGATTTTTTTTCTCTTTCAAATACATAAAATTGTCTTTTCTGAGTGTTTTATATTCAGCAGCCTCACAGAGACCAAATCAGCCAGAGAGCAGCAGGCACCATGAAATGCGTTACTAGTAACAGTCTACTTTAATCTGACCAATTTAATTTACTCTGCCTCTGACCAAAGAGCAACTGAACTCTATTCAGTGTATGTGATGGGTCAGCTGCTATGAAAACTGGAGAGGCATCCCTCACCACCAGCACCTAATGCGCCTACATTCTCAAGACAGCCGACACGTGGGTACGTGGCTAACTGCATCTGGAACAAAAGAAATTAATTTGTAGCTTAGGGTACATTCAGCAAGTAATGAAACTGCATCACTAATGCACCTCAAAAGGGAGAGTTCATTACTGTCGTCTCACAAAAACACTTGCTGTGAATTGTGGCCCTCTTGGTCTCCACCACTGTTATTTACTTGCTAATTAAAAAGCAGTGTGGGACTTGTAACAGCTAATAGGAACTCACAGGTTCCTCTGTCTACTGACTCCCTGAAAATTTCAAAACCAAAACCCGTTTGAGGACTAAGGACTGCTAGTATGAACCTAGCCATAACCATTAAAATACTGTCTGGATGTTTTCCATATTACAGTACAATTTATGTTTGCTTCCTTTCTGAAATCCTATCAGGCTGAAATATCTTGAGATCAACAAAATTAGTAAATTAGTGTGTGGCTATCTCCTTTAGCTAGCCAGTGAGGTGCTCTGTGATAGTGCAAGGTATTTGCCCGCTATGGCAGCAGTGGTGAATTAATACTGCACAGAAAAGCATGATGGTGGTTATAGTCTAGTTAAGAATATGTAAAACATGACGCATTACACGATTATGAAGGGCAGCATCTGAATTATTTAGACTCTTCATTCCTGACTAAGAACGGCACATCAAAACAGGATTATCAAGGAAATTATACCCAGAAAAAACATTCTTCATTTTCATTGAAACACACTGAAATCAGAAACATTTGATTCCACACTGCCCTGCACTCCTTGACATTTATTCTGACTGGATGTTAAGTCAGACCGCTCTGAACACTCATTTTATACGGGCATGGGTGGCTACTGAAGGTGAAAGCTATGTAGCATCAAGCCTACAGAACCTATTATGCAAAGCATAAGGTTCACTAAGCCAAGAACTGGTCTCAGTGAGGTGACTGGCTGTCTTCTCGTTTCTATTAACAGTAACACTGATGATTCCTGGATGAAAGAACATAGTAATTTTGAGTGATGGGTTTATGAGGAGAGAGAATCCACTACTTTGATGAAGCATTAGGAAACACAGAATACAGAAGAATGAAGTGGTTCACTGGTTAGATAGATCTTCCAGTCCAAATGTGTTGCAAAACGCAGGAGGCATTGCTTCCATTCATTACAGCCAACAGACTTGTCAGGAGGAAAAACCCCAAAGCACCTTTAAAACCCAATTTTTCCTTTTTGCTGACAAATGCAATTAAGCTGTGCAATTCAGGGAGAGAGCAGTAGGCATAAGAAAACTCATTGTGAAAGGGCAAACATTTAAACATGGCGAGACTGGGCTCTTTGCTGTTATCCTGCTTCTTACCTTGTCCAGAGACCTTGAAGACAGTCCTGAAATAATGACAAAGAAGAGCTCACCTTATAACAATAGAACATTAAAACTGAATTGAGTAAGTGTCAAAAGCCAGACAGTTGTAGAGACAGTACTGCTTCTGGTGAAGCAGAAGTATAGACTTTCTTCTTCTTCTTCTTCTTTTTTTAAAGGCAGATAAATTCAGCCCATAATGCTTGCAACATACAGACCAGCCCTCTGTCCACTATATTTTACACCAGAAGTTGTTTTGGGCATCATTGCCAACAGACAGTCCTGTTAATGTCAGACACAAGTACACCAACTAGAAATAGAAGGGAAGATAACATTCATATTGTGGAAATGAAAGGATAGCATCTCTTTTTTGTCTGGTATTTACTGTGGAGTCAAAGGGCATTGAAGAAATTCTGTTTGATTTGTACATGCCACTGGATATAATAGGATGGGCTTCATGAAGATATGAATCTCAGCTTTTTTTGAAGGCTCGCTTAAAATGTATTCTTTTTCAAGGGCTATAAATAAAAGTCCTTTAAAGCCACTTACTTACAGTGTGACTGTAATCAATTTACTTCACGTCTTGATGCTTCCCTCCCCTCGCTTCCAGACTTTGTCTTGTTTTTTGAAACTCTCTATTTCTAAGGATAGACTGTGCCTCATTATTATTTTTTTTTGTGAAATGACTGGTACAGTGAGACAAAGTGCCCACTCTAAAGGTAACTGTCATGTCAGAGTACAGTCCTTGCTCAAAACTAAAATCCCTAGAATATACTTATTCATGCTAGCTGTTTTTGTTCATTTTAGCAAAAAGAAAGGCACACGTATATCTTCCTCCTTCTTTCACAAGGTCTTTCCTCATAGGTTCATTGACTAATGATTCTCATTCCAGATGGAGGTTCGTGTATAGGCTTCTCATTAAATACCACATAAAATATGACATAACTGGCATTGCTGCAATGTAGTATTTTATGATCTTGTAAGACGTGTTTATTTTTATACCGATTGTAAATATTTTGGAGAACAGGCTGGGTCTGCTCTGGAGAAAGCAAAAGCAGCAGTTTGATGTTGTTTGTCTAGTTTCTTCAGTGACCAATGCAAGGAGTTACAACAGTCTGTCACTCATTTGAAGTTAAGAGTTGCCCTTCTTGCACAAATGTCAGGGGCCTGCCTTCTGGGTAGAGAGTATCTTGAGTTTGATCATGATGGAATATCATAATGCATGCACGTAACCATGATACCTGATAGCAAAGTCACAAAATCATATTCAGGGATAGCAAATATCATGGCAGGGCACTAATGTCATTCATCACTTAAGCACCAGAGCCAGGTGCTGATCAAGCATAAATCACCATAACACCATTGAGACAAGTCAAGGTTCACCAATTTTCACCAGCTAAAAAACTGTCCTGACACATAGTGATATACAGAAGAGCCTCATAACACAGAGACAAGGATGAGCAAAGAGGCAGCAGATACGAGTGCTCTTCTGTTCTTCCTAAGTAACCTCTAGGGATAATCTCTCTGAATTTGTTTGCTTTTTAAAAGAGCATACACAACTTTTTGGTCAGCCTGTTTCAGGCCTGACTGGAAGCAGTGTTTGACTTTTAATGAAGAATGCTGTAAGATATTGTTGCATATTCAGTTTAGTACATGAGATATAGGAGATGAGGTGCTTGGGTGGACAAAAACTAGCTAGCGTACTAGAGTCAGAAGGAACTTATGACTAGAAGCAGTTCCAAACAGAAGGACTTGACTTGTGGAATACCATAACATTAGTATTGATTTTGTTTACTTTATAAACCTGAAAGGAGAAAAATGCAGTAAACTGATGAAATGTGCTGATAATACAAAACGGGTGAATCAACAACTACGCAACAGGGAAGCAATAAAATTCACAGGGACTTGGCTAGACTAGAATCACGGGCAGATAAATGGCTTATGCAATTCAATTTGGAAAAAGGTAAGATAATGAATCTATGGACAAAATAACAAGTAAAGGGAACTCTATCTTCAATGGACAGAGAGGCGACTGCTGAAAAGGTTTGCATTTTAACATTCCAGTGCAGGAAATGGTATGCTGTAAACTCCGGTTTCTCTAAAAAATCTCCCTTTCTGCCAGCCCTTTTTTTTTTGTTCTGTAGTTGCTGCTGTATGGTAAAACGTACTAGCCGGAAGAGAGAATTTAAAAGAATATGTGAAATTCTTCAAATGTTGGTCAATTGACTACTTTTGTTATAAAAAAAGGGACAATGTTTAAGCATATAGAAATTAAAGGAGATTATTCTAGTACTGGGCTAGATTAGGTATTATGAAAGTGACATTTATAATATGTATATCACTCTGATTAATAAAATGAAACAGAATTGGGAAAGTAAGATGTGAAGGAGACAACAACGAGAAATATATATGCTAATACAAAATACTTCTTTAGGAAGTCTGAGAAACAGGGTATACATTTGGAAAGCAGTAAGGAAGATTAACCACATCACTCTTACTGGCTTTACAGAAGCACAAATCCCAGAATATTGTTGTGAAACCCGTAAACATACTGTTAAGAGGAAAAATGAAAAATAAAAACCAAACCCTGACATCTGAGACAGGATTTACTAAGGAATACAAAATCCCAGAGCTGTCAGGATTATCCCAGTAACTTTTGTACTATTGAGAGCTCCCAAGCATTGGTAACACCACTTTGACCTCAAACCTTCTGTGCCATGCCAGTAATAGTACGAAGTCACTATTGTTGAATATTTTAGTTACCGGTTATACAGCTTTGGCTGCCACAACATTGATTTCTGCCTAACTTTCCTTTATGGTTTTGGATGAAAAACTGTTCTGAAATGCTGGTAGGGAAGGTTAAGAAATGGAGGTAGGAAAGCGTCACAAGGCCAATGAAAAGTAGTGAGAAATGGAACATCCCATTCTTTCACAATATCCCCTCACCGAGGAAATTTACCTGCACTTGCAATTTAAATCTGGATCCCACTCCAGGCTTGACAGTGGAGGAAGTTTTGAGTCCTCCTCTCCCACTCTTCAGGAGACCATCCTAAATGCCCTGTTGCCTGTTACTCTCTGATAAGTTTCTGTTGGCCTTTTCTGTGGGAACATTTCCACTTTGCACATTATACCTGAATAGTTGCTGGGGCAGAGACAAGACCTCAAGTATTTTGTCCGCACCGTAACACATCTCCAGAGAAAAGCTATCACTTCCATGCCACTATATTGCAGTGGGCACTTCACAAGACTGAGATACTAGCAAAAACAAAAAAGTAAGTCTGCCTCCTGATCCTTTCCCTCTTCCATTCAACTCAGAAATGCTAAAAAGGCAAAAAACCTCCCAGAATTCTCCAAAGGGAAGAGAACCAACATTTCTATGGTCCACATACCAGTTCTCTATTTCACACAAGCAGCTACAGCAGAGAGTACCCACAAAATGTAACATGTACCTGAACATGTTCCCTCTCTCATACCTGCCCCTGTCAACTGGAAGAGGCAGGATGCAAGACCAGATCAACAATGCAACGAAACCAACTTTTAATAAATAATAAATTAATAATAACAAATAAAAGACTCCAGCAATGTTCCAAACAGGGAAATATCTGGGGAAGAAAGAGCTAATGAAGGCTTAGGTTGGCTGTGCAGCTATTTTGGGGAAAAGAATAGCATTTTCTCCTTCAGTGACTCCTAAGTCAAATATGCAAACTTTGCATACAAAGACAGGCTCTGTTTTAACTTCCAACAATGCAAAGTTTATCTGGACCAAAAAGACTGTATGAGGCCTTTCCACTTAATATCGAAGTATTAGCAGTAGTGGCTTGTTGTTTTGTTTTCCCAAGCCATTACAGTCAAACTGATCCTACAGTCCATGATGCTCTAGTAAGATTTGTTATTATCACCTGACCGACCATGAACCTGACTGATCCAACCCGTGAAACTCAGCCAGCAATGCTACTGACAGAACAGGAAGAACAAACTCCTGCTCATTGATGAACACTACAGTGGTGACTGAATTGTTCAACTCTGAATTGCTGCTCCTAAAAAAAATGATAATGATAAAAACAATCAACAGATACGATGGCACAGAAAGAAAAGTTCATATAATGGGAAAGACTATATGTTCTTGCAGATAAGACACAGGCTCAGCGTCATTGGTGGTCTACTTGTCCTCACAGGAGCCACCCAATTGTCTACTAGTGCCTAACAAGAAAAGTGTTGTTTAGCCACCCTCAGATTATAGATATCTGTCGTGACACGCAAAATCTAATTACAGCAATAGACAACCAACAGAAGAAAAACCACCAGCCAATCTAATTCCATGATTTTCAGTGTGACTGTTAAATAAGTTACCATCCTTTATGTTCCTTTTATATGTTTGAAACATGTATAGGACATTCCAATCATCTCATTCAATCTATCATGTCAGTGTCAGAAACACATTTCTGAAATATCTCTACTTCAGAATTACTCAAATGATTACATTTCTCATTTGCTTCACACAACCACATGGAATAAAGGAAGGCATTACACACATACAGAGAGTACTGTGCATTTTTTAATATTTTGTGGATAACCACGCTACTGCTAGAGGCTGAATACTAATTGCCCAAAATCAACATAAAATGAAAAGCAACCTTCATAGCTGTTAATTTGACATCTGGTCACTTCCTCAAATCTGATAAAGCATCCTTGGGCCGAGACAGCTTTTAGAAGTGTGTAAGGCACAGTCCTGCAGGAGGCAACATAGCAGCAGGGCTTCAAGGAGGGAACCTGATCTTTATTTAATAGACTGGCAGCTACGAGAGAGAACTCCAGCACATTCACAAACGTGCCTGTAGCTAATGAGTGCATGTGCAGCTCAGAAGGGTTACAGATCTCCACATAAAACTCTGACCTAAAGCTAACACTCAATTTAGAATCAAATTATAGGGGGGGAAAAATTGTGTAAATAATTCATAAGAATTTTAATTGACACTTCTTTTCTGTGGCAACAAGCCCATTAGCATTATGGGTGATTACCTATTTTTTTAATCACTCTTTGTGTTATAGTTGTGCATTATATAAACTACACAGTCCCGATACGCTAGAACAATCTAATGACTAATTCTGCAGTAGTACTTGCAGTCACACAAGCAGTCCTGTTTTCTTCAGTGGAATTATACCCGTAAAGGCAACATAGTAGTGAGAATGTATTGCATCATACCTTAATTCTGAGACAAATTATGCCAACATTTTATGCACTCTGAAGTCCAACTGGTTTCCACACCACTAATTACAGGGTTAGATAGTATTTAATTTGGGGCATCTGATCTTAGTACTTTTTCAGATAAGACTGGTGTCACAGCAAGAGTGAAGGAATAGTACATTTATACATATTCTCACCCACTCTAACTTTTTATATCAGTACTTTACTAGTATTATTAAGCCTACTCTCTAAGCATCATCCCGTGGAGATATTATAACCTATCAATCTCTTTTTCTTAGCCTATGTTTAGCTTTTTATTCACGCTTAGAAAACACAGAGGTAGTAGCTTAATGCTATCTAACAATTCAGTGCCAAAGCAGCCTGGGGAGAAGGAAAGCCACACAAGCAGTAAAACCTTGGCCTTGGAATCAGATTATATCAATTCGTCAGGTAAGTGTATTCACTGGTCACCAGTGTTGACCACCTCATTTCAGGAGTAGCATGTCTGTGTAAATAAAGTTACACTCAGAGTACATCATTAATGCATGTCACCAACTTTGCCTCCAGTGTAAATTCATGTCTAGACAGAATGGGAAGTGATATTAGAAAAAGGTTTAAGATATTATTAATTTCTTTTTTCCCAAATGCAATTATGTGTGTTGATAGATTTCAAGTTCCTTCTGGAAACCTCTGCCAACAATCTAGGACATTCCCTTCTGCTGCTCTGCACGAGTCTGCACTAGGAAAAGCTGGTGAAAATGACAGCCCAGGAGATACTGGGTAATTATACTGCTTAGCCGTAACTTCCAGAAGCCCCTGAGTTCCCAAACACTCTCTCTTGTCAGGAAAAGTCACAGCCTAAAAGAGACAAGGTCTACGCTGTTGTACTGGAAGATGTTCTTATGGTGAGTATTATGTATGCACCAAAAGAAACAGCATAAGAAGCATTTATGGGAACAAAAGCAAAAATATAATGAACAGTGCAAGCTTAGAGATGAGAATTTTCTTTCTCTTTGAGGACTCTTAATCTGGTGGCTACAATGAGTCAGAAAGGATATCTTTCAGTAAAATAATGTCAACTGTCATTAATACAGCTTTTTGTAGCCAAAGTGATTAAAGTACCCCGGTCAGTCCTACACGTTGATTTACAAGCAATGCCCCGATAAGTCTATAGATAACTAAATCCATGAGTAGCTCCAGATGCTAAGAAAACTCATATGCCTGAAGTTGTGCACGTGCTTAAGCTTTTGCAAGAGTTGAGCCTAAATTACAAATTACATTGCTCATGCTTCTCTGATCGAGCATGGCAGCTGTTCTAGCTTCAAGCATCAACGCGACACAGCCACTGAGGCGAGAGAGTGCCTGACCTCACGATACTACAGGGAGAATTGCAGGTAAGGTGATTAAAATTACTCAGATTGAACGAGTCTTAAAATATGAAGCTTATAAATTATATAGTCCTGTCAATGCCATGGGGACAGACTACACAGCAACTTCTATACACCTACTCTCAGTTTCACACAACTATGGCTTGGAGGGAAAGTTTGAACTCTGGTATCACGCAGAAGAGAAGGCAGAAGGGCGGGCTTCCTGCCAGAGCCTTGGTAAAGGGACAGAAGGAAACAAAACCATTGGAATAATCAAGCTAAAAGCACTTCTTTTAGCAACAATATTAATTGCATTAAAATTAAAGCTATGATTTTGTAATCTGACCACTAGTAGACCAGCAGCAAAGTACGGGACTGCCATCTGCTGACACTACCGTATAACGAAAGTATGGCAACAAAACTATTTTTTGGAAGTTCCTGCAGGACTTGGCTTTTGGTGTATCCACCGGTGGTACCACGCCAAAATAAGGGCACTGGGTTGCACCGCCAAGGCACGTGCTGCCTACAGCAACAATACTCAATGCATCCAGAAATACAGAGATTATGATGTTTTCTGACAGGTACTGCAAGATGTAACAGGGATGAACAGAAGTTTACACAGAAAACCAAAAGCAAAGGGAAACTGCAGAAACACAGCAGACGTCTGCTCGCATCTGCAGACCTGGAAGCAGGTTCTACCCTAGCTAGTACACAAATTCAATACCAGGTGAAACTCCAGCAAAACAGAAAACTATTTAATCAGCCTGAAGGCTACTGTTGTCTGAGGAAAATGAGCATCTTTTGATGTACATTCATGCTGTGTATTCTCATGCCATACATCTCTACATAAGAAGTTGGTTGTAGCCTTCGATTCACTGGTTTTTTTCTGAATCTAAGGATAACATCTAGTGCATGTTACATCAAAATATTAAATTCATAAGCCATTTTGATTCAAAAAAGTTTCATACCAAGAAAATCAATACTGCATAAATTTTCTTCTAATAGTCCCTAGGGTCTTTTCTTAACTATAAAACCATTTATGGCCAAAATTAAGCTGTCCAATTGTTCCATTACTTCCTCGTTCTCATTATGTACTAAAACATCCATTCAGCATTTTTTTTCCTCTACTAATGTAACAGAAACTCATCTGCTCAACGAGATTTATTGCTTGCTTTTTTTCCTGTGTTCACAAGAGATTGTTGTGCATTTTGCAGTAGGTCTTTATTATCTAGTAATGATGGCTTGCAAATTAAATTAGTTTTTAATGGCACAGTTAAATTCTAATTTATGTTTTGGAGCTTTGTTTAATTCATTTAGTTGTAATGTAATCACTTTCTCACTATTATCTTACATTACGTAGGAAGAACAAAAGAATAGCAACTCCTCTCCTCATATTCAGTTGTTTTGCTTTTATTAAACCTTGTTACTAATTGCTTTTCCCTGAGAAACTTTTTAAACTACTGTAGGCTTATCTGAAGGGAGGGGGCAGGGGGGCAAACTACGTGGTTGAGCCTTGAAGGAGTCAAAGAGAACACTTACTGCAACTCACGGGGGTCTGACTGTACTCATCACTTGTGCACGCATGCTCTTTAGACACATGACTCATTACTGCCCTATAGATTTTTGGCAACAGCTATGCGTGAAAACAGAACAGTAATGAAAAGGTAACAACTCTTTTTACTTTTTCAGCTGTGAAGATCTGGCCCTAAAGCAGGCTGTCACTAGCAACCTTCATAACAGTTATTTTGGAGGACTGAAATGAGACTTAAGGAGTGATTGTTCCTCCAGGTCTGCCTCAGAGTGGTTTTCCTCCCTGTATTCCCATCAGGTCTTGTTCTGTCCTGCAAATCTTTGCTTGTGTGATAACAGTTTCTTACAGACAACCCACCTGTTCAGTAGGAGGTTAAAAGGAAAGTACATATTCAGTACATCGTGTAATACATAGTGCGTAAGGAGTTTGGAGAGCACTGTGCACTACAGGTTATTTCATCCAGGAATGATTATAGTCCTGCAACGTAACTTGAGAAAGATGTGTTGTTGGGCGGGGAAACTAAAATACTGAGGATAAATAACTTCTGAAAGCTTATGCAACAAATATCTTGTAAGAAATAGATCCTACACTTCCAAAATATTAGTTTTGAGTCAATAAGGTTGATTTTGTCCAAAAAATTTCATAAACTAGTTAACCTTGCAGTCAATCATAGGTATTTTTAAAGGTCTTCATCTCTGCCTTTCCATAACCTGTGCTTACCAAAATTAAATAAATAAATGTAAACTGGTTTTACTTTAGTAGTGTCACTATTCTAATAGTTTAAAACAACACACACAAGTATACACAAAACTAAAAATTCTATCTTCTCTAATCTGTGTGCCACAGCACTGTGAGCTGTTCAGGTCTGAAGAGCAAACACGTTCCAGATGTTGGAAGATATCATGAGCAAGGGCTTCAGAGGTCTGTTTCCTACTAAGGTGACAACTCCCCCAATAACCCAACAGAAGACAGACTCCCTTTCAGTACTTCACTTTCTAGTCTGTAACTTGGTAACAGTAGCTTTTAACCTTCAATCTATTCAGAAAGATGTATCCTTTTTTTACAAATCCATTATTAAATCCATTTAAGTAAAATGAAAAGAGCTATAGATGTTTAAACTATCGCTACCATAAAATTGGAACCAGTTATATATAAACAGTACTGCTTAACTACAAAGAGTAGAAACTTTCTAGATTGATATATTTCAGTATAGTTTCATTTCAGCTTCAATGTCTTCTGACATGCCATTTCTAGAAGTGACGCTGGAGAGCCTATCACACTGAATTTACCCTCTGCAGTCTGACACTTCTCATAAACCAATAAAAGCTGTTTCTGAATGTTTGTGGTATAAGGAGAGGCCCTGAAATTAATTACTGGCCTATATTCAGTCTAGGGACAGCTGCTTTATACATGTGCACTGTTTTCTGATGTTACAAACCTTCAGACAGCATCTTTTGTGATTTATGACTCATAGGTGTAAATTCAGTTTTGTACGACCTTGCAAGTTAAATGTCATTAACGTGGCACTCCAAAACAAAAAAAAAAAGATCATTTTAGTACTGACATGCATGCATGACATGCAGTACAGAAAAATTAATGTTTTTATCCTACTCTTGAACAAATATGATCAAAGCTGTTCACATGGGAAGAATTTGCACTTTTTTAACTACATACCAACATTCATCTCTAAAAATATATAGATCCCTATCTCGCTGTTTGCCTTTAACGGTACTATCAATAGATGAGTAATTATCAACAATCATTTGGTGACATTATTTAAAAGTTAAAATTCTCTCAGAAGCAAGAGAATCTGAAGTACTTCTGTGAACATATTTTTGATTAATGATTCATAAGGCTAAAATACCTTTTCCTCAATGTATTTTTTAAGATCTAGGAGACAACATTCATTCGGTTGCTTTTGACAGCTTTAACTTACTTCTCATGGGCACAGTCATTTTCCAGTTCTACATATGCTTAAAGTTTTTCAAAATTAACAAAACTATCCAAGACGAATCTTCTGAAAAAAGAATCTTTTCTGCACAAAAGTTATAATTTATGTATTCAGGCCAAAATATTTCTCACCTGTTTGCTGCTGAATACAACAGCTAAAGATTGCCTGCTACAAGACAGTCATATAATTAGTATGACAGACCACTACAGATTTCAATTACTATATCATGATCAGTGCCTAGAATAAAGAGGGAAATTCTGTAGAAGAAATCCATAGAAAATAAACTGGACTGACAACTGACTAGAATTCAATTTTGCTGAAGTGATATTGAAATACGGAGAAGTAGCAGTATATTGATTAAGTTTCAAACTGCTGCATTACTAATACTGTCTCATGAACCTGTATGCTCTGTTATCGCCATGGCAACATGATCATCAGAGCAATCCAGAGAGCATGCAACACTACAGACTGTTCATTTACATTTGTGATAGACACTGAAAAGACTTGGGATTTAATAAGCCCAAATTTCTTCAAGTGCATGAAGGAAAATGAAGCCTGGAACCATAATTGAAGTTCATAAATAAAAGTTATAGACAAGCAAAGGGGAAAATGTTCTCAGTATTTTAAATACACAGGTTTATTCTAGACTTTATAATAAGAATTTCCACCCTCCCAAAATTCTCATGACCCATTGTGTTACTGGAAACAATATACTGCTAATGTCTTGTGCTGCATCCAAACCGAAATGCTATTATTTTAATCTTAGTCATATCCCCTCTGCAGTTGAAGTGATCTTCAGATTCTGGACTTTAATCTTCACCTTTAAAATCTGAGTAGTTTGCTCAAAAATTCAGATTTAGACTTCATACTGGACTTCAAATAGTCCCTAACTCGTAGGTATTTATATCTGAGGTAACACGATGCATGTGTAATAAAAGCCTACAAAGATCTGTAAAAACATCAGAACTTATGTCTCCAGGTTCATAATTCTGAGCAAAGTATGAGAGAGGTCTGTATCAATCCCCGGGATGCTACCTGCCTTCACCTTCCAAGCATGTACAAAGTTGAGCTAACATCATCCTTTTGTGAGAAGCGGACGCTCAGACGGTGATCCAGTTTACAGCATGGTTCCACACATAACTGCTCCAGTACAAGTCACAGGGCTGCAAATTAAATTAAAGTAGGAATAAGTGGCTAAGAAAAGGTAAATAGGAATTATCACCTATGACAGAAAGACTATATACTATCAGTCTTAGACGTACAGTATTATAATATGCAAAAAGATGTTATACTGTGGCATCTTTAGGTTTATGAATAAGCAATATTTCACTTTGAATAATGGTAGAAAAGGGATTCAGGTTGACACAAGTGAATTTATTTTCTAAACCTCATTTTGACAAAAAACGTTTAAGGAACTTATTCACAAATATCACATTAAAAATGTGGTTTTTCTAAATAAAAGCCTCCCAGACTACGGTGGTGAGCTAGGCTGAAATTGCTGTCTGAATGACATGACTTCACAGGACATTATTATCTGAATACCTACATTTTTGCAGCTCTTCCTGTAAATCATCTCTTTTGAAAGAAGAGATTTACAGTCATGGTACTACAAAAGCTGGCTTTATAGAAAAAACTTGAGAAAAAGAACAAATAACTTTTCAAAACTTCAGAAAAGTATGTTTTAATAACATATATTATGTCTATTAACCTTCATTCTATACTTGTGTACCTTACGAACTGAAAATTACCGAGAGACTTCTCCACCAGTCACTAGGGGAACTCAGCCATTAGATGTACACTAAACAAATGCACGTATTCAGCTCACAGCAGCATGGACTTCTCCAGTCATACAGTATGGCTGGCAAAATATGAAGTTCTTTGTTAGGGCTGGAGTGGAGCTCCACACCGTGGAGGAGAAGTACCATCAGAGAAAGTGTTTTCCTCTGGGGCTTTTTTTTTTTTTTTTTTTAATGGCAGTTATTCGCAACGCCTCATGAAACTGAAATGTCACTGTAAATCCTGGAGAGCGAGATTAAAAGGCATAGAGCAAGTGAAGCAGTCAGGGGCACAAGATAAAGACATCAAATCCATTTCAGCTCCACATACATAGTATGTAAACAGAGATGGGCTTATATGGCATGTATATGTACACGATAGCACTGACAGACAGTTTAGCACTCTACATACTAACTCAAATGTGAAGCCAGAACAATCAGACTTGCCGACATTATAAATCCATCGAATTGAACCAAAGCACTTGAAAATAATAAAAGTAATAAGACCAGATCAAGCAGTATTAAACAGCAAACACTTAAATGTAATTCAGAGCAGCTACAAGGTACTGGTTGTCTACAGTCATCTGTTCTTTTGAACAGTGAGGAAAAGTAAAATGCCATCATTTTCCAAATGTATAATTACAGCAGTTCACAAAGCTAATTACAAAGAAGTATCACGAGTTCCAGTCCCCTGCAAAGTAGAAACTTCATGGACAAGAATGTAATTATTATAATTTGCCATGTTCCAGTGTGATCGGCTGTGCTACCGACAGAACATGTGTGCTGCAGAATGCCTGCAGAAACAGACCTCAAGCCCAGCTACTGCAGTAAAGGAGATCATTTCTAGAAGCTGAGAGTACATGTGATGGAAAAATATATGCTAGATGAAACCCAGCATGTAAACATCCAATCAGAAGCAGAAAAATATGAAATTATATTGAAATCAGCCCCAAACTGTACTTCCAATTTCTTTTCAAACTAAAAAAGGGCACATTTCTTGGCTTCTATCAAAAAATTGTGAACAGCTCTTGTGTTATTTCAACCAAAAAAAAAGTCACGAAAGCATGACAACAGCAAACAATATCATAAAATCAAATGCAAAGCTGGCCTCACATAATTTTCAGGTTGGCCTAGAAGATTAATCAGAATCTTAAGCCTCAAATCTTGTTTCTGTGACTCATGTTTACTGAAGTCCCTCCCTCCCCTTCTCTCTCTTTCTCTATTTTTTCCCACAAATGCTAAAAAACAGGGAAAATCTGGTTCCTTACTGAGATTTTCTAAGCCCCAAATATTACGCTGATATTGTTATATGATTTTAAATAATGTTGAAGATAGTTTCTAAGCCTCTACACAAAATATAATAATAGATAAGAAGTCACCACTCTTTTATTCATTCACTTTTCATGCTACAGCAATCAAAACACTTCCCCCTTACAGAAAAGAGCCCAAAACACATGCCATCAGATGCTCAAGGATTTTTCAAAAACTGAATTACCCCTAGTAAAAATAAAAAATAAGGAAGTGTTTGCAAATGTATGCTACTAGTCTTATGAAACATGTTAACAACTTATAAGTGTCAGGGGCCTGCTGTAACTTACACCAAGAAACCATTAAATGCAATTGCCTTTGACTAATAGATATTTTATGTTAAAGGATAGCCTCTAATTCTGCTCCAAGAAGTACATACTTGCCATTCACTGCAGACATTAGGAATTATGATTAAGATATATGAATGGAAGTCATCCTAGGGGAAAAAAAAAAGTCCATATCAACTTAAATGAATCAACATTGGAACCAAAATTGTGAAGTTTAAGGAATAACCAGTAGAACTCAGAGCCAAAGGAAATTTAATTTTAAGAACTACCAGATGATTTGTATCTCAGCAAGACAAAGTATTTATAGGGACATATCAACGCCATGTATCACCACACAAAACAAATCCTAGGAGGGAGCCAGGAAGAATTTTCTCAAAATAACATCCTAGTTTGTTAAACACGGTATGGCATGACCCCATTCTCATGTAACTCAGTAAAAAATTGATTCTAGTAGCAGTGGGAGCTACATTTATCTTTCTGAGATGCCCAGCTTTCCTATGAGTCTCGATATCACAAAAGACTGGCATTTTACATACTTTAAAAGGGCAAATCCCAGCTCCTTTATCACCATGTTCCCCCAGCCTCTGCATGTCTTCAGGTCTTATAAACGAGTGTCTGAAAAGACAGTACTTCCCTAATGCACACAGAAGATTATTCTTCAGCCCAAGTGTGGTCACTAAGATTAAACAGGCCAGGTCCTGAAAATACGGCTTTGAAAAAAAACATTATAAATAAATAGGGGTGCAGTCAGAGGCTGTGTCTACAGAGTACATACTAAGCTCCGTCCTAGTCACACCCCAGGACAAAACCTGTCTGTGCACCATCCCTTTTCCGTGCCCCATTCCCTACACCCCTACAGGAGCCAACCAAAGCCTGACCTGAAGACCAGGGACACAGGCACACAGGGCACCATGGAGATCCACCATTGCACCTCTGCTGCTAATGGAAATCATTTGGGACAGTACTCTTTTCCCCCTTATGCATGCTGTCCTGTCACCCCCTGTTGTCATCATTCCTCGTTTTTAATTTAAACATTATTTCTTAGCATCGCTGCTTTTACCTGCCACTTGTTGTGGCACTGTCCCGTCAAAGGTTGCCAGGTTCTGCGAAAAGGAACCCTGAGGACTTTGGCCTTGTAAGGAGCCAGCGGGACGGCGAGCACAGGGCTGTGTGGCAGCAGGAGGCAGCTCTGGTCGCGGTCAGGGAGCAGGCATGGGCCAGCCTTCTCCCAAGACTAGACGTGCCAAGAGCTCTGCAAGTCGAAGACAAGTTTCATTCAAATATAAATT
The DNA here is from genome assembly GCF_000690535.1 of Cariama cristata. NCBI lineage: Eukaryota > Metazoa > Chordata > Aves > Cariamiformes > Cariamidae > Cariama > Cariama cristata. The sequence goes on along the minus strand of NW_009603095.1, from coordinate 46,542 downwards.
ACAACAGAGAGATATGGCAAAAGGCTATCTCTGCAACTAGGATGTCCAGACACGGGGCTGGCGAGCAGACCTGTTTCCCATCCCATCCCCAGCTCTCCCCTCGGCCCCATGGTCAGGCCACCAAGGGCGGGAGCTCCCTTGGGTAACTGTGTGGTTTCCAGTTGTCACTCCAAGTTCCAAGGAAAAACAACTGTCATCCCAAGGAAAAATGTCTGTCTTCCCCTGTCTTTGTCCCGGGCTGCCCACTGGCCTCCGCAGCCAGCACAGTGGTTGCTGGTGGCTACAATTAGCCCCTTGTAGGACTGGCTGGCTGATTGCAGCTGGCTATAATTAGCCCTTTACAGATTGCAAGGCTGAAATTTGATCATGTAAAGGCAGGACTTTTTAAAAACAGTTTCTTGGCAGCTATATACTAAGCCACTAAGCCCCTGTGGAGGCAAAGAGAGTACATATAGGAATAGTTATTCCACGGGAAGCAAGCAATCACTCACAGGGATTTCTTTTAATGCCTCTTCATATTAATACAGCATAATGAAAGAAATTAACCATAAGCTTTCTAATATGGAAGTACACACAGCTGAATGAAAAACCACAACATTTTCCAAGCAAAAGACAGGAGAACAAAATAGTTTTTATCTTGAACTATTCATTACTAGACCAATGATAAATTATTTCACAAAGGAAACAGCAACTGTATGACAAAGGTACAGTTTTCTGCGTGTACATGTACAGCATGTACAAATGTTTGGGGATATCATGAAGCCTGTATCAGTTTGAAGATATCAAAGCAACAGGTTTCTCTACTGTTTATATTCCCAGTCAACATCAAAAACGGCAGGCAGTCATCATCTTTGTTCTAAATACAGCAGGCAGTAATTGCACATTTAAGACATTTATGCAGTACCCAGTAATTTCATATATACTAATTTAATTTTTTTTTTGGTAGCTGTGCCATGCATTCATTACACTACAGGTATAAAGGATAAAACGCAAAGCGAATCCATGTTTTCCTTTCTAGGGGAAGGTTTCAAATAAGCAAGTTATGCTGAGAAACACTGTTGTTATGAAACTGCAATCTATCTGTTCATGTGCTTGCAAAGTGACAAAAATCTGTATGTTTGCCATTTCCTGAAAATATATAAGGTTTGGTCTTAGTTCTCAATATGTAGCTATACATTGATTTCAATGGGAGTCTTAAATACGCAGGATCACTCACAATTATATCTTTATGGCTGTTCTGAGATGTCAATTATTTACTTGAGAAATATATCCAAACATAATTCAGAGAGGAAAAATCTGTTAGCAAAAAAAGAACTTGTATATACAGCTTTAAAATAGATTGCAATAAAAACTGAGAAAATAACCTTTCAAGACAGAATTATATGTATACTAGACATCTTTTATTCCAAAAATAAGATTACTGAATAATAATCCAATGCTTAAAAAGAGCAGTTTTTCCCAACATAGTCCCTCTAAAGAAATCCACCTCCCTTTCCAAAGTTTCAAGTGTGCAGTAAGATCCATTTTAGGAGAAAGGTAATTAGAGCAATTTGAGGGCAAAATATGGACAGTGAGGAGGAAAAGGGTAGACACCCCTTCGCATTCTCCTTCCATCTTCTGATATAGTAGTTAGCACACAGTTTGGAGTAGTAAAGGGAACTCAAAGCAGGGAACAGTTATACTGAGTGCTCACCTCAGGGCACAGAAGATTTCCAGCTGAACAGTCTACCTGGCAATTACTGACAACAGCAACACTTGCAATTCTACCCCTTCGTCCAGTCAGGCTTCAGTGGGAAAAGTACCACACAAACAGCTGCGTGGTCACACTCATCTTCCTCCAGTGATGTTTCTCCTGCCTGCACATGTCCCAAAATCCACACAGATTTCTGTTTACTTACACATTTCAAGTTGTAACAGCTGGTTCATTTTGCCCTACACCTTATACCTAACAGTTTTTCCAGAAAAATATTTGCAAATGATAATTCAACAGTTCTCAAACTATACTGCTGAAAATCATACATGTGACATCAGATAACAATTTAAATTGAAAGAGATGTTCTGTAATAGCTCCAAATTTTTATTTGCACTGTACCTAAAAAAATTCACATTTTTCTCTACTAAGCTACTAAGCTCTATTCCTCTACTGTTAATGTAAGTCCAGACTTCTTACCCTAGAAGCTGAAGGGTTTTCAAATGCTTAAGTACTTCTTACATACTGATTTCTGCCTCCCCCAACACATAGCCTTATCCATCCAGAGTCTGATCTGAATTTCAGCAGTCAGTAGGATGATTCTTGTTGATTTCAGCAGTCATCTGTGGAGCAAAACCAAACCAAGTTATCATCACTTAGAACCTGAAACAGAAGTAGTCCGTTGTCTGATGAAAATTATTTACAGGATGGAATACGTGAAATAATTATCAGCAAAAGAGCTGACATCTGACACTAGTTCACAATCAGTTAAGTACGCAGTCCTAGAAATACCAAACCTGTCAGATATTATTTTGGCAGCCACTGGACTGACTACTGATCCATAACTGTTGGCCTTTTCCCCTTGTGTTCTGTCTCTTATATCCATGTATTTTCACCTTGCAAAAGGTTTGAGAGGTTGCCTTTTTTGTTTGTGTTTTGTTTTGTAAGAAAGTTTTACTGTGGTCTTCACCTCTAAGAATTACTACGATACAAATAAAAAAAATACTAAACACCAATTTTTGAAGTGCACATGGGAAAAATAATTCTGCATTAATTTATTCTGCCTGTTGTTGATCCCTAGTTTTCTGGGATAGTCCCCATAAAATGAGAGGGACAAGCAACTGATCTTCCATGTCTTCCATCAGATTTCACAGCATTTTCAAAACCAGCATCATCTTAAACAAGAAACTTATTTAGAATTTGCTTGTTAGTGCACAATAATCAAAGTGCTTTTAAGTACACTCAGCTCAGCTGCTGCCTTATTTCTAACAAGGAAAAGGCAACATTATATACATGCCTTACACAACATTAAACTAATACCATTATTTGCTTTAATGACAACTTGACCACAGACACCAGTGCCAATACTCCAGCATAAATCCACACTATTAAATGTCCTGCTTCAGCCTGATGCTACAAGCTTTACACCCAGAAGCTTTATGCTGACAAGCAAGAGTTATATAAAAATGGAGCCCTGTCTCAGCAATTAGTTTTAAAACAGATATCACACAGACAGATCAGTCCTCAGCATCTCATCCCCCTTTCAGCAACTTATTCTTCTACAGCTTCACATTTCTCAATAATCAAGCCCTTGAGGTAGGGACATTACCATTTTTCCTCCTTTGTCTATAAAGGACAATTCAATTCCTGGCATTACAAAAACAATAGTAATGTCCTGATTGCATTAGTTTGCCACTATTTGCCTAGAATAGAATAAGCCCCTCGGAAAAATGTTATTTTTTGAGGATGGAAGAAATAGAGCAAGTTTTAACTATATTTGATATTGGCCTGTATGCCCCACAACATCATTTCAGAAAACTCTGGATTCATTTTGGGCTGAGGCTATGCTTCCACAGTTGAAGTTTCTCTTCCACAATTCAGATTTTCTTGGATTTCAGATTTAACAAATACAAAGTTTCTTCCATGCATAAATGGTACAGCAATCATGGCTCCCCCAATGTATATTCTTCCCTTCTTCCTTATGAGAGGCAAGAATTATGTTAAACCAAGTCCTCCTTCGTGCTTCACACCAACCACTGTTTTTCAGTTTCGGAAAGTAGTAAGTTTTCCAATGTATAAATTTGAGTAATAAATTCTGATCCTGTAATGCTTTATCCAAATTTCTGAGAACTCAGTTTCATACTGAAGTATAAAACATTAAAAATAATACTTCATTATTTTATTAAAGATAAAGATACGTCTTGTTTCTTAGAAGCTTCACATATGTTTCCAGCATCATAATCATCCTAAGCAACCTTTCCAAATGGAAGTGGTTGTTTGCACATGGTGTGATTGCACATAAGATATCAAGGTCGTCTTTTCCATTGCTTCAGTATTTTAGAGGAATCTACCAGTTCTCTCAGCAAGATTAATTTATAAAAGTTATCTCGAATATTCCTTTGAAGAAAGTCATGCAGCCTTGTACACTGTTGCTTACAGTAAATGCTTCTTTAAATGCATGGATCATTGAGTGGTGGCTCATTTTCCCTGAGTTCCAGCAAAGAACCCAGGACAAGAGAGGTGCACAGGACAGTGACAGCTTAACTATCCGTACTAGACAGATCTCTCTACTCCAGCTGCGCAATGATGAAACTCTACTGAAATCAAGGGAATTCCACCACTGGAGTATAAAACAGTTATCAGTCAGGTGGAAATCTTGAAAGTCTAATGGTTGGAGCCTCTCTCCATTTCCACTCTTGTTCCCTCCAGTGTTCAGTTGCATTTGTGAAATAATTAGGGGATAAAGCAATTCGTAATAGGGCACAGGACTAGGTGCTAGGAGATGCAGGTTCAGTTCTGTCACTTTTCAGTTCTAAAGTCCACAGCAGTGAAATCATTCTACAGGTTGTGGAAAAATTAAAATACAGCAAAACAAAACAAAGCCCTCTGTTTAAACTCAAGTATTTTTTCCAAAAGTAAATCTCAGCAAGTATTTTCTCACTCAGGCTGCATCTTGCCTAGATAGGTGGAAGACACTACATTATATCCATCAGACAAGAGGAAATAAAAAATCTTCAAAATAATATTATATTAAAAAATATCATAAGACTGGGGAGGGTAGTAACTCCAGTGTTTACTCATGCTGATAAACCTTTTGGGTAAAGCATATTAAACCTGCCTATTACACTCAGTTCAGTAGTAGTAGCTTCAACAATACCCAGTAAACCACTCCTTTAATGTGAATGTCAGGTTTTGAAGCAAAAGGCATCGAGCTCTAATTTCCATGCTCTACTCAGGCAACTAGCAGAGTGAGGGAGTCACTAGGCTCCGGACTACATGCCATTGTGTTTGGTGTAGAGTGAGAGTTCTCAGACTGACTGGTGGGTTCAGGTTTCACAAACTATTATAATATGCACTTCACTGCAAATTATAATGGTAAGCCCACCATTGCACATCAATGCGCAGGCACAGAGTTGCTTATTCAAACATTCCAGTGAGCAGCTCGTTGTCATCTCCATCACAGATGCAAAACATATGCTACAAAGCTAAAATGTCTTACCGCTTCCGTCTGCTGAATTCTACATTTGCTAATGACTGATACAGAAACAGGTGCTGCTGCAAAGGCGTGGGAAAGCCCTGGGTTAGCTGTATGACTATGGTGGTAATGCAAAAATGTCCACAAGAGGGGAAGACTTCAAATTAAAACATGTGTAATTCATTTCCTTCGCAGAATATTCTCTGGTGACATTTGTACAGATCTCCATGTGTTAGCAATCTATTTGTGATGTTTTGCAATTGGTTCGAAAGCAGTTTTTGCTCTGTGGAGTGACAGCAGCAGCAGTGATTAAATGAAGCTGGAATGCAAGGTCTTGCTGAGCTTCCCCTGCCAGGGAGCAGCCAAGCCACCGTACTTGGGAACTTTAGGGAGCTTTTGCGGGTTTTTTGTTTTCCTTGGCAATTTGTGATTTGTTCTGTTTGACTTACTTCCCCCTTCCTTAAGATTGTCACTATCTGTGACAAGCTAATTATGATATATTCATTTCTGAATACTTTTAGAGCAATGTCCCAGAATGTCAAATAATGTTGTAATAGAGATGAGGAGAAAACAGCAGGTGCTTGACATCTACTTTAGAGCGAGCTGCCAGCCTGAAGTAAGAGAAGAAATGAGCATACAATATGTACCACTCATATATTTATTAAATCTCTATGTACCTGCATAGCAGAGAACCCGAATTAACCTAGCCAATAGATTTCACTGTTGTTCTCTCTCTCTTATCTACTATATAGTTACAGAGAAGGAGGAATGCAGTTTGGAACATCTATCTTCTCTGCAACTATTAACTTGCAGAGGTTCATCAGAAGTGGAACTAGGACTCGATACTAGGATACCCCCATTGCATTCAATAGCAGCTGAAGCTGTTCCATGTCTCACAGAAGAGGTAGCACACTTTTTGAGGTTTGCAGTTAGATGAGCATCAGTCAGAGAAAGCGTTTAGAAATATTACTGGCACAATCTTGAAAAGTTCTGCCTGTCCTGTCTAGGAAGTCATGATCTTATAGGAGTGAGTCATTCCTAACAAAAAATATTAATTACAATGCATGTTTACCCAGAATTCCTCTGACCCCTAGATCTCAAGTTCTTTGTTGAGAAAATCCTTCTCTGTTCACCAAATCACAAGCTCACAATACAGTAGCAACATTAGTAGGTTTTGGGGAGATAGATGAAGCTGTGATAGGAAAGGTTTTAGGCAGCAAGAGACATGACTTCTTATCACTTTTATTGTTTTTAGCTATCTTCTAGTAATACTTGCATTATTTTGTCATTTTAATGCTTTCTTATCCTAGCTCTAGCACTCTGCCTATACATAAGTCACCATATTGCCTTTCCCTCTAGACATGTATGCAAAAGAGAAATGTAAGCTATAAAACCCTCTCAAATGGTTTCGACTCTCAAAGCTTCTGTCTTGGGTCTCAGCTTCCTTTGAAGCTGATGGGACTTCAAGGAGGTCCAAACGATCTCACTGGAACTTAGTGGAAAGTCTTCCCCAGAAACTTGGCTAGACATTAAGCATGGGTCTATACCATTTTTTTTCCTAAGAGGATTCTTTCTTTCAGACATTTTTTTCCAAATGTATCCTTGGTTCATTGCAGTTCAGATTTGTTTAATATGTGTTTCCACTACAAGAAGTTTAGAAGGGCTTGGATTTATTTTACGAGCTTCCTTTCCCCTAGTAGATATTAATTTTCTTATACTATTTCATACCTACTCATTATACACATTCTTGTGATGCCTAGGATTCCCTGCTTTCCCGTTTGGACACTGAGGGCAAGACTTACTGAGCAACATAATCTAGGAGCCTATTACTCTGAGCTGCATGTAACATTAACAGACACAGGCAGAGGAGCTAAAGCATCCTCTAGCTGTGACTCTCTGTTGTCTCACTCCAGCCGCTTGGTAGTTTAGAAGCTCTAGTCAAACATCTATAAAACTATGTGGCTAGGCAGTACTAGCTATGCAGAGCTGGTACAGCTGCAATCTGCAAGACATCAAGAAAACAGTACGATTAGATATTAACCCTGCCTCACTACGGTTACTCTTTCTCTATTTGCATATTGTTTTATACCCTAGCAGGCAGTGTTAGGCATTCTCAGTTCAAACTGAGTATCTCAAAATATGTCTAAGAGCAACCAGTCTAAGGCCAGCATTCATTTTCAGTAGCCGCTTTTGACACCTGCCCAATATATATCTGATTTTCTACGACTACAAAAAGAATACAATTAATTTGACAAGAAAAAAAAAGTGTGACCAACCTTGATATTCTTTTCAGCTCCTTATTGTGAAAGGTGCAATCCACAGCTACTGCCTTCTACGTGTGTAGAGACTCCTTAATGCTCAGGAAACAAAGGACAGATGACTGCACAGCTCCATAGACCCCCTGAGAGAGCTGCAAGCAAACTCTCCAGACGGCAGACAGCTTTGCAATAGGCAAGTGAGCCTTCAAAGCCAATAAGGTTCTTGGAGAAAATCATGTCACCATTCTTGAATCAGAAGTGGCCCTTGACAGAAATCTGTGTTCTTTTGCATTGAAGTTTCCTCCATCCTATCATTGCTCCAGGATAAAACCAAAACCGTGCCATCCTATTCACAAGCCATACCACGAGCTCTGAAAATGCAACTGTGGAGACCTGCTTAGGTGGACACTCTCCTGTGAAACAGTACTTTACTTCTATGCCATTCAGCCCTTCCGAGATTTAGTAAGAACAGTAAGACGACCTACAGGCAAAAATGAAGTACTATACTTCTCTGTATGTTAGAGGAGAGAGGCTTTGGCTTTTTTCTGTTAGCTCTCAAGATTCAATACCAGCAATAATAACCTTCAGCATTAAAAATATCATGGTCTGTTTCATATAGAAATATACGTATATATAAAACAGGGTCTTATTAACAAAACCAAGTTTTCTTTGGGTGCTCTGCCATCTCTGAAGTATGCAAGCGTATGAGGAGTGGTAAGAAAAGACATTAATTATTGAACTGAGAATGGAGGAACATAGTCCTCATGAGATCCAAGAGACTCCTGGGAAAGTAGACTTCCTTGTAAAGCCCTTCTGAGACTGATGTGCTCATGAATCAAGTGCTTTTGCTTTCTTTAAAGCAGCTGAATGGATACCAAAGAAGTTCTACATATAACAGTACTCCCTGCAAAACCTCAAAAAGGACAACTTTATTCACCACTGCGAATTGCTAACTCAGTAACCCTAATTGCTAACTCAGTAACCTCAGGTATGGTACCCACTTGTTTCCAGCACAAAAAAGCACAGCTCTCAGCATTTATGAAACTGAATCTACAAACACGTCTCAAACTCAAGCATATGCCCTGCACTGCCCTTCAACAGACCTGCATCAAGCTGGTATTTTCACATTTGATTAACTTAAACCTGGAAAGAGTTGACTATGCCTCTAGATTTTTCAAAGTGCTGTGCAAGACTAATGAAAAAAAAAAAATAATAATCTTGTAACAAAGAACCTAGCACAACACAAAGATTAAGTATTTCCAAGAGTATAATGGCCAAAACCTACATTTTTATAGCTGGCACTATGCATTCTTTATAACACTAGCAATACGTGTAACAAACTGCACTTATTAACCAGAAGCCTAGGGCTATCATGGTCACCTCAATAAATTACTGCTGCATAGAGATCTCAAGTCAAAATGCAGAGCTGGGCTAACGTAAAATGTGCAAATCGCTTTCTGCAACAAGCAGTACATTTTAACAGACAGCTGTGACGCTAGCGTGCCATGATCCAGGCTGGCTGTGTGCCGGTGACCAAATCATTGGTCTGAAATCTTAAAGCTGTAGGGTCTAATGTCTCTGCTAATATGGGTATCCTGTGGGGCTAATCAGTCTGGACAGAGGATTAAATAAACATCACAACATTTCTGCCAGATTCCAAGCTAGCTGTCAGTATAAATGTGCCTATTGTGTAAAAAACACTCCAAGTGTAACATCTTAACTCCCACGTAAGATACCAGCAGGTCCTTAGCAAGGACCCTAGTGACACTATCTAAACTGGTAGGTGTCGAAGCACCAAGTTCTCCAGTCTAGAGAGATACTCTGGCTGCAACCACTCCTGTACTGCAGTGAAATTTGCACCTTGATCTTTGCAGGAGAGAAACCCACGAACGTATGCTGGAGGACGTAAGAAGAGCACTCCAGGTCCTTCACCGGGCGTTTCAGGATCAGGACCCTAGGACACACTGAAGAACGCACCTGTCCCTCACCATAAAGGCAGTATGAAAAAAGATGGGGGTTTCGCTTTATGCAAGACAAACTCAGCAGAATTTTCCTCTTTCTTTCAGACACTGTTAAAAGAGTTATCAATCGTGTTCATTTTTAGATGGAGGGTGGTTTTATACTTGGTTTCCTCCACATGAGTTAACTCAAAACTAGCTAAACACGGCAGAAGAGTCAAGCTAGCTGCTATCTTAAATAAGACTACTTTCTGATCGTCTTCCTTGTTCCTCTTGCTTATATATGTTAAATAACGAAGTGCCATTTAAAATTTCTCTGATCGTCCTTGCAGTTTCTGGAAAGTTTCCTTTCTGGAAGAATTTGTAACTGCTCTACCCCTCCTCTCAGAGTATTTATCTAGTTCAGTTTGCTTCTGATACAGTGTGCTGTTCAGTAACCAGAGCCAATTGCGAAGGAGGCAGAGACCTGCTTCCTTCAGTCCCTGACTAACAGGTCAGGGCTGCTTAATGTAGCACAACGCAATAACCTGGTCCTGACCACCATTTGCAAGAGAACCTTTTAAAGGCATAAAAGCTATTTCAGACCAAGGATAGAACAAGTTCTCAGACAAACCCTGCCAGCAACTCTCCTTATCTTCTGGTAACTGTAAAGCCTTCAGAAACACATCTGTGGCAATATCTTGGGAAAACAGCTGCCTCTGAGAAATCACGTAAATTGAAATTTAACATTTTAAGGAAATTATGGAATCTTTTGCTGAGAGGCTCTCAAATTATCAAACTGTAAATTCCTCCAGTCCCTGATGCTCTAGAGTGTTTTGTTACAGGTATTTCATGAAGACATTGCAATCTCCTGCAAGCTGATTGTCTCAACAAAAACTTAAGAGCAGCAGTCCTTATGCCAATCCTTATGCCATTCAAAGAAATCACAAAAAGGATTTCATAGCAAACTCTCAGAGTTGTCCTAGAGCACTCACAAAATAGTTTTACAGTCAATCACAAATTCTCCTCTGCAACTGGCACAAGTGATCAGGTAGGACCAATTAACCCAATAAATTCACGGTAAGTCAGTGAAAATATTTTTTCAGACTTCACTTTGGATCCAGCCCAAAATCCAGATTAATTAAAAAAAAAACCCAAACAACCCAACACCACACACACACCCCAAAAAAACCACAACCAAACCAAAGAACTCCCCATCAAACCAGCCATGTCATTAAAATCCATATTCTTAGAGCTATGGGTGGAAAACAGCAGCAAGCCCAATGTACTTTCTTACCTCACAAATCCCTGACAGAACATACCCCAAGTTTGGATGACAAAACAAATTTAACTGACAGAATAACCAAAGGAGGGTTCAATAACCTGCTCTACCACTTTAGTAAAGGTATTGCACTGTCAAAAGAAGGTTTTATAATGAAAGTGTTCAGCAACTTTGGTAGCTTTTAGTAAGGGCTCACTATACCCTTCCTTGATCATATGCCTTCTCACTTTTCTAGTACAACCTAATATGCAGCTTGCCTATTTTACTGAGACTGTTTGATGGGATCATGGTTTCAACAATTTTTTCCCACAATAATCCCCCAGTCTTTTTCTTGATCACTGTGCTGGATGATTTTTCCACTTAACAGGTATTCCCCAGATTATCTAGTTCCTTCAACTTTAATTAACTTACATTTCTCTACATTGAACTCTATTTGCCATCTGCTGCCCTAGTTCTCAAGTGAAACAATTCCTTCTAATTTTGATTGCATTACTCTGCATTATTTGTTCTGCCTTTAATCCTGGTATATGCAATCTTGGAGGTTTTGTTTTCAATCTTTTTGAAGTCAGCTTGATAGGTTTCAAGAGAACTGGCTCGGCCAGTTCAGAAAAGAAATAAATGCTTTAGGAAAAAAATCTTTGCTTCCATATGAATTTAAGTGTTCTTCAATAACTCAAAGAAATAAAGAAGTTAATGTTTCATATAACACAGCAAATAAAAATTACATGCTGCCATAAATAACCTGCGTGCTGTATCCTTCTGTCGCAAGGAAAGATCTAAAAGTCAGGGTTTGGAATAAATTTTTCACCATTCTGGAGAATTCTCTGAGCTTGTGAAAACTATTTATTCTTAAAATTGGACTTAAATGGACCTGTGAATTAGCTGATGATTTCAGCTCCCTATTTCAAGTTTTGTCATCTTTTATTGGCAACTAATAGCTGTATTTTGCACTTAGAGGAACCAATTCAAAGCCTATAACGTCTAGTTAGTTTTTCCACCGGCTCTAGGAGGCTTTGAGTCAGGCTTGTCTAGTGTTTTCCACCCAAAAAACTCCAGCTAGCTTAATTACAGACAGAAAGATAATTCCTTAATACTTACCTTTTAAACAGAAGATAAACTTCAGTCCCAGAGGCTAATTGCAGTTTTTAAGATCAGCAACAGGTTTTGATCATGGCTTCTTAACGCTTTGCTGAAGGAAAGTCAGTGGCAGCATAGAGCAAAAATCTGCATCACAAATCATCAGACTAACCAGATTACCCTTAGCTTTATTCCACATTAAAGTATTTTTCATCATATCCTTGGAAGCAGACTTTATCTATAGATTCTATCTGAAGACTGTGAGGTTAACTCACATTCAGCCTGAAAGTCATTAACTTTCTACCTCAGGAATTTCATAATGAGTGATTTCTTTTTCTACCACCAGAAAAAAAAAAAAGAAAATATAGCAAACTAAGGGTTTTTTTTCACCTGCTGAGCAGCAGGTTTTCATTTTCTCTGCCACTGTAATGATATCCTTTAAGAAGGTCAAAGAATCCGGTATTCTAAAGATCAGAGATTCGGATGATAACTGCAATTAGAAAAACAGTACCTTAAATTCAGGTCCCACTAAGGAAGGGTGAGGTCTTTTGCAATATTTCTAGATCATTTTGTCTGCTTCAAATATATATATAGTCAAGTTTGACTGAAGCAACCTGCTTTAGCAGGACCTGCTTTGAGGTCCCTTCCAACCTGCGTTCTGCAATTCTAAAGCCCTGGAAACGGATTCACTTACACGTGCCAGTAGTCTTCCTAAAGAGAAGTGCAACAAATCCTGGAGATGACTGGCATGTAAGATATTTTTACATCTGAATTCTAGAAGATGCTTTTGTATCTTACTAAGATCTCTCATTAACATCACTTCATAAGGACACTGTAAGAGCTTTAAAATAATAGGAATTCCAGATATTTGTAAAATACGTATAGTAT
>NW_009603095.1:0-33904 GCF_000690535.1 Cariama cristata | reverse complement strand
AAAGAGTGTTAATTTAAACAGAGTAGTTTGCTTTCAAAAATGAAGTTTTTCACACACTCACACCCTTCACTTCTGAGGGGGACTGCTCCATCTGAATGGTTAGGTTTGGAATGTATCTACGTATGCGGTCTACTAGGCTGAACTCTCTCTTTAAAATAACAACCTGGTCTATCAATGATACTTCAGCAACTCAACTCTTAAGTTACCCTTAGTGGCTGAATCCTTACTCTTCAATTTCCTGCTATGATGAAGCAGTTGCTCTTGTCTAATTTCTGAAGGACTTTGTTTAGCTCAGTGACAGCACTGATTATGTATAAAATTATCAATTTTCTAGTATTATTGTTTAAAAAGTGGTACCATCTTCATACACATTTACCGAAAACTCTCTATGGCTCTTCTGTTTGTTTTCACAAAATGAGTACCTTTACTTGAACACTGCCTTTTGAAAAACATCAGAGGAATCAGTTATACGCAAACTCATTTTAACTAGGCTTTGTAAAGACCACAGAAGTGTTTATGCTCTACCAGCCCTCTTAGCAGGGGCTTAAATTACGAACAGGAACCTCTGCCCTAGTGCCACAAAGGAGTTGGCACAGAAGCATGTCAGTCTCCTACTGCTCTCCCTTATGCCTCAGCCACCGTTGGCACGGTTCTCCTGCAGAGGAGAGCAAGTGAGGGCAGCCGGTGCTATTTCTAAAGCAGTTTTAATTCTCCATCAGCTTCCTGCCAAGAAATCTGCAGGGTCAACAGGGAATGTTGTTAGGGAGTCACAATTCTTGTTGCTTGGGTTTTAAGCTTTATTGCAGCTTGAGCTTTGTTAAGCATTTAGAACACTTTAAGAAATACAGTGTAAGCACTGATAAGGGACATCTGCACCGTATAGAATACTCCTCTCACTCTATCAAAAATGGACCCAACTGCACCTTTAAGAGGCTTGTCCTTGGACTTGCTAACAGATGCAGTTATGCAAGTCTTGGTGCTTTATTTTCCTTCTCAAAGAATTGCCTAGCTTTCTAGTTCCAGACTGTTATTTGCTTCTATTCTTGTGAAATCTTATTTCACCATTTCTTTTGTCTACTAGCCTGGTACCAGCCTTCCACACTCTGAGTCTTATTAGATAAATTAGGAAATTCTTCCCCTTTCAGGGAACTGTACATTAATTTAAATTTACAAATATATAAATAAAAGAGGCACTACCTTGATCATGTTCTGAGAATTTTTGAAGTCAATTTCTTTAATATTTTCTTCAGCATCACTTAACACCCCCTTAGTCATTGTGGCTATAGCTACGTCATAACTTCGATGCATCAGGGCATCCATGGTCTCAGCTAGCATCAAGAGCAAGACATTCAGCCTTCTATCTTATCCTATTATTTGTCTCTGCACAAAATAAATGTCATACCTATCTAAATCAGTATTTTACTCTCAGTGGTAGGTACGTACACAGTTTCAGCCACAAGATCCATAATGGCTTCCTGCAAATGCCTTCAGGGCATAGAATCTTTATTAGATTGGTATACAATCTTTACTAGATTTTCTGTAAAATTAAACCACTTCTCAAAGCTACTCTCCAAAATCTCCTAGTATCTCCATCAAGTTCTGGTAAATACTATGGATTTCCACTGATTTTCAGATTATGTTTAGGGAAGGGACTATCATTCAGTGTGAATCCTACAGTGCTGAGGTTCAGATTCATCACAATTAACTAAGGTACCAAAGACAGGTGTGTAATAACCATAAGCTCCCTCTATAATCATTAGACACAGACACTTCCAGAAAGCAATTCAGATTTTCAAAGGAATGAGCGGCTTTCAGAGTGTGCTTTCCTCTTTCAAGTGACTACAGAAGGAGCCCAAGACAACAACATTCCCAGTTTAGGTGTGTCAGCATAGTGCTAAAAGTTAAGTGGCTGGAAGGTCCAAGTTGTTTCTGACCATCAAATACTGTTACACTAGATAAAAATAACATGGGTGCACACATTTCTTTCTCAGTACCAAACACTGAACAGAATTAAGGAACCAAATGTAAAGACCTTACCCAGTTGATTGACATCATTTGCATGTAACAGAGCTACAAACTGCACAGCAGTCAACAAGTGTCCATCCTAACCTCATTTAAAGCTTGTGTATCTTTTCTAGAGCTCTTCATAACAGTGCCCGTGTTATACAATCATTCCTAACTTCATTTCAACACCTACATATGGATTTAAATGCCCAACAGTAAAATGGCCCCTTATTCTTGCTGTAAAACCTTTGCATGTAGGACTTGCATGTAAAAATGGTAGTGACTTGCCCAAGTTTCTCTTCTGGAACATGCTGAACAAGATCAAATGTAGTAAATTGTAATAAAATCATTACAGGTTATAATGCCACTTGATGTCCATAGTCAAGTGAGCTCATTAAGAAGAAAAGGTGGTGGTGTGTCTACTCCCATGTAAGGAAACAAAATTATTATAATAAGTCAGCCAAGTTTCATTAGCAAAACAGCAGCATTTGTGAGTCAGAGCAGCACTAGCAGACAGCAGGCTAGCCTATTTGATCCATTTTTAAATCCATTTCTATTAGCCTTCAACTACTATTTTCAACAGTACAATGTTTAAACTGCTTACCATAACACAAAATCACCTTCCTCAATGTATAATTGAAGCATTCAATAAACGAGGTATTCTGGCAAGTAATGAAAAACAGGGCAGTACATACAACAGTAAATATTTGACTGGTTCTTCAAAGGAAAATTGCAGCATTTCAATATTTACTTTCACTCAGAAGTGTTGATAATTTCCCTGCTGAGCAATAAAAGAGGAAAATTAAAAGTGCCTTCATAACCACTTGATCTTCCCTTTTAAAAAAAAAAAAATATTTGCCAAAATATCCTCTATATTCCTATTGTTTCTGAATTAGAAAACGTAAATTGCAAATACATTTGGAAGTGCTACTGTTTTAAAATAGCATCTCAAATTTTGATTTTCCTATCTGCTCTCTGCCCTAAAGCGAATAGCAATTTCTCACTATGACAAGATGGATGTGGCGTCCTCAAGCTATATCAGCGTGAACTATCATCAACACTTGCTGAGCATCTCTCACGTTATATACAGTTCCTAACACATTTATGCTACAATGGCAATTATAAAAGTAACATTGGCTGCCTGCAGATGGTTATTTGATCCATAACAAAAATAAGTCCTCTTATTGTTTATTATCACTGGTGTAAAATCCATCCTGCCTGAGTAGAAGACAGATAACAGATATCTCATCTCTTTAACTATGTAGTCTCTTGAGAGTAAATCATCAGTTATACACGGTGGTAAGGATGCCCCACAACCTCACTTCAATTTTGATCATTCAAAACATTTGGAATAAATCTCATCTAAAGTAGTAACAATAGTCTGTCTGCCCACACCTTTCTTCAGAATTAAGTTTG
This sequence comes from Cariama cristata, assembly GCF_000690535.1. Classification (NCBI taxonomy): domain Eukaryota; kingdom Metazoa; phylum Chordata; class Aves; order Cariamiformes; family Cariamidae; genus Cariama; species Cariama cristata. The sequence continues at coordinate 30,484 of NW_009603095.1, read as the reverse complement.
TATTTAACACAACTGGGTATAATTCACAAGACAGAAACTCACCTCATTTGCTGGCTCCCACCTAGCAGGCATGCAATTGGTACCAATTTATGAATCTCGTCTCCATCTTCACCAGGCAAAATAACTGAATTAGGTAGCGTGCTGTTCCTAGGATTGGTAGTACGATATAATTTATTTTCTTTTAAAGATTCAATCTGACACTTATTTTGAAATACTTACTCTATAAATAAAGGGCAAGATCCTTAGTTATGCCTGAAAGCAGCTCTTCAGCATTAACCTTCTTTTTTCACACCAAACCTCGAGTTTTTCATGATGAAAAGTAAACAGAGATGTCTGATTTTTCATACTTTGACTACCTGAAGTTAAACCAATAGGCTAAGCAAGCCCTCTAGGCTCCCCTTAGTCAACAGTGAGAAACACGCTTCTCCAGAGGGCAATTCATCCCATCCCAAAACAAATGTTATGATACAGAGTTGCTGTCACCTATCTGTTCACCACTGACTGAATGAGATACTTGCTTTTTTAGATAACTAAAGATGAGAAAGTCCTCTTGGAGAGTTGTCTTTGGGCAAAGTAACACATGACAGTAAATGCAAGGCAGAACCAGCGTTCGTGAAGTAATGGCTACAGCCAACTAGTAATTCCTGGCCTGACTGTAGGACAATGGCAACAATGTTTCAGAGAAGAACAAAGAATATGTTAGGATTAATTAAAACTATGCTACAGATAATTAAGTTCTGGTATAGATAAAATGCTATATAAATGTAACTATATTTCCTTTCTCTGTTATCAAAACACTTCCTAAAAAGCCTTAGAAAGGAAAATGTGTTCGTTGAAAAAGAGCACATGGCTGAAAAACATTAGCCCATCACTCACCTGAGGAGACTGGATTTTATGGATAACTATGAAATGAAGACGATGTTGTCAAGCTTAATTTTATATTTTCTGCTTTTGTCAGCTTGCGTGAGTAACTTCCATCCCCTTTTGCGCAGCTCTTAATGTATTAAAAATAATGAATAAAGGAGACTCTAATGGGAAAAGTCAAATACGACAATATAATTAAATTACTCAGCATCCAGAAATCTCTTGCTTTTCAGATCTATGAGTTAAATATATGCCAATTCAATTTCCTAAACACTTGACAAGACCTATTTTCTATGAGATTTCTTGCTAACAGGCTTTCAGTCACATTAAGTGCTCACAAAGTGCACAGAAGTTGTATTTTACTGCACAGTCCTAATTGAGCTGTCTGGGCTAAAGTAGCTGAATGTTACAGAAATGTTTATTATACAAGCCCACTTACTCTCAAACTAGAAAAGAACATTCCCGTGCATTTGAGTGTAATTTATCCTAGAAAAAAAAGAAAGCAAAAGGTCTTTTATCACCCCCTCATTTCAGTGAATTATGCTTATGAAGTTCTTTTACAACTCAGAATCTGGTTTCACTCCAAACTGCAAAAGTACAAAGTCTCAAATACCTTTCAGTTGGCTCTCATTACATTTGATGTCTCTTTCTGACCAAGAAGTATAACTTAGTTCCTTGTAGCATTCAGGAGCAACCTCCTATTTTTAACTCGTAAGTGTTCATACCTCAGCAGCACTCTATGAATGGGGAGATGATATATTTTTGTTTTCAATAAACATGTTGTTGTGCATGTTTGCCTTTTCCCTCTAACTTCATTTAGTATTTGTTTCTCCATTTCTTTTGACCATCTATCCATCCAGTCCAAGCTAAAAGTCCTGTTTAAAGACACATAAAATACAAAGAAAACAGATGTAAAAAAATCCCAACACCTGCATGTGAAATGCAGCTGTGCCTGAAATGTTGCACACCCCCCAAATCCCTATCTATCCCGTACGTCTTCCTCATGGCAGCAAAGGAGGTAAAGGATGGAAATCAATCGCTCTGAAGCAGGAGTCTAAAATTCATCTCTGTTACCGAGTAGGGATGTGTTGTACCAAGCAATTTATTGGATGAAACCTGTAGCAAAGCTATTTTAGTTGTAAAGCAAGATGACATTGATATAAAACCTGGTATTGCTGCTTACCCGATAGGGGCCACTAGCTCTGCTGACCCTCTCTTGAACAAGCCCCTGTACCTCTGCAGCACGGCTCCAAGAGCTCCCAGCTGTGAGTACAGGGCAAAGTCGCCTGATCTGACCCCACAACTTGGGCCGGAATAGATCAGCAGGATGTATTCATTTCATCTTTGGGTCACACCTGACCTGCAACTGTGCTAGGGGCTCACCAACTCAGTATATGCCTTGGAGAAGAACTGGCAATCTAAATGAGAACTTTAAATACTAGACTTGACCTGTTCTCCTTTATTTTTGATTATCGCTATAGTTTCTTTAATAAATAAATAAATTTTAAAAAACCCAACAACAACAAAACCAACACACAAAACCTGCACATCAGCTTAGTGGGCTCTTCAGGGCTACAGATAACCTTAGTTTAAACCCAGTTTTTGCCTCAGTCCGGCCCCACTTATGCAAGCTTACTATCAAAAAAACAACCTGAGAACAACTACTTCAACCTGAGAAGACAAAGGAGGAAAGAACACTAACGAAGAGCACAGACTGAGAACTGTATTCCTTTGTCTGTAACCAAAAAGTCCCAAAATAAAGTAATATAAAAAACATTCTTTTAGTAGGCTCCTTTCCCAACATACAGTTAGTGTAATACAGATAGGGATATTAGATCACAAGATGGAAAGCAGTTTGCACACAGGGCCATAAAAATAAAGTCTCTGCTTTCCTGTCAAATCTTGTTTTCCCCCTTTGTATTACCTCTGATTTTTCAACTAATTCATTTTATTTTATTTCATTTACTTTTCTCAAGTGTCCTCTCCTTATAATTCAGTGTCTACACTAGCCCTGCACCTTGACTGACTGAATTTTTTCCCCTTATGTCCATGCGTGGCAAGCATTTAACAGTAATTAAAGATTTCTCTAGTCTATTCAAAGGGTACACAGATAATCAACAGGCAGTGACTTTGATTGATAGCCACTGTCATGAAAACCGGAGGATGAAACCTTTGAGTGAAATTCCTTGAAGAAAAGCTCTGTAGATAATACGTTCCAAACTACAACTGAGACATATTTTTACCACATGCCAGTGTGGCTTAGAAAGATGGTACAGACTACCAGAGATTATCACAATGAAAGAGATTTGCTGCAGCCATCCGAATTTCTCAGTGATCTCATTTGCCCTGGGGTATCTCGCCTCCTCAATATTACTTTAGAGTCCTTAGCAGTATGACGTATCAACAGAAAATCAATAGCAATAAAACTACAGTGAAGCAACCATCATTGCTGAGATATTAAGACAGAAAGTGAATCTCATAGATTTCAAAATAATGATGAGAGATGACAAAAGACAGCAGCAATGGTAAAAGGGCAAGAACAGCTAAAGGGTCTCCATGGGTTATCATTGCAAAACATTATTTCTGTATACATACACTTGATTTAGTGCTGGTTACATGAGGTCTATAGTACCACAAAAGCTAGTAAGTCATTGCCTTGGATGACAGCCTTAGCACCTGTGCTCCATCAAACCGCAGGAAGCCTTGTAAATCACCTAGAGAAGCAACTGCTGACCATACAGCACGCCTCTGAGAACCTTGCAGATCCCATTGCAGCACACTGAGTAGGTTCATTTCATTTTCAGTACTATTAAAGCCCATGTAAACACTTTATAGTACTATTTATCCTTTTGCCCTGATTACTGTTTTTAGGATCAATATCACTTTCACATCTTGTGCTAAAAGAGGTGCATTACTTCCGATTTTTGAAGTAGTGCCAGTGTATCTTTGACAACAGTCTGGAACGTCTACTAATTTAAAAGGAAACGTAGTGGCTAGAGAGCAATGTTATAGAAGACCCTAGGCACTTGTATTTGAGGATAGACGGATTGTTTATTTATATGAGAGTGAAGTGACAGGAAAACCTTTAAAAGTATTTGACTTGGTACTGAAAGTCTCTGGTTTTTCTTTTTCTCAAGTTAAATTGCACCAAACATTTTTTCATGTTGACGAAATTTACTTAGAGTTGAACAGAAATATTAGATTATGTGTCAGCATCAGGGAGAGAAATTCCACTGATGCGACAAGACCTCTATTTGTATCAGCAGGGAACAGTGTCACAGGGTCTTGATAGCATGCAGATGAATGTGAAACAAAGTGACTTCATGGGTTGCATCTCAAATTCCAGCTGGGAAATGTTTAAGATAATTCTGAGATTTATTGTTGCCAGTAAATGAAGTGATTTTACATAGGTTTAAAAAAAGTTTGAAAAGAGAGAAAACACGAAAGAAGTCTGCTTCAAATATTAAGAGATGTGAGTTAACTCATTGGATTTAAAAGCATCTGAAGTTGAAATCTACCATTAATTCAACATTTAAACAAATTTTAAAAAAAACTGAATTCATGCAAAGGATACATGAATGGCCACTAGAGAGAAATGCTGCAACAAAATTCCTGGTGTGATGAACACTTATTTCTGAGTTCTGTTTATTAATACTTTACACATCATGACTTTACATCCAAGACAAATTTGTTCATTTTCTCCTTTCCTCTTTTGAAGGCTAGACAAGAAATACATTATAAACTTCTGCATAAGAGATCTTGCAGTGGAACAGAGCTGTAAGAACTCTTTTTTTGAAAAAAAAAAAAAAGGAAAGTTCAAAGAAATGTGACTGTCCACAGGAGAAGGCAGAAGTCACATTCAATTCGTTCCACAATCCTCACCCACTACTGCAGAAATTATCTCCCTTAAAAAGGCAGTATTTACCTTTACATAAATAACAGCAGTGTTCTTTATTCCTCTCGTGATTTAACCTGGCAGGGACCTAAACACACAGCTGCTTGCTTACTTCCCCGAGATGCAGTGGGACGGAGGAGAGAATTGGGCGGAAAAAAAGAAAAAAAGTAAAACTCATGGGTTGAGAAAAAGACAGTTTACTAGGACAGAAAAGAAAGGAACAATAATAATAATTAATAATAATCATCATCATAGAATTAGAGTATACAAAACAAGTGATGTACAATGCAATTGCTCACTACCCACTGACAGATGCCCAGCCAGTTCCTGAGCAGTGGCCCCTGGCGAGCTTTCCTCCTAGCTTATATGCTGAGCATGACATCATATGGTATGGGATATCCCTTGGGTCAGTTGGGGTCAGCTGTCCCGGCTGTGTCTCCCCCCAGTTTCTTGTGCCCCTCCCCAGCCTCCTCGCTGCTGGGGTGGGGTGAGAGGCTGAAAAGTCCTTGATTCTGTGTAAGCGCTGCTCAGTAACACATCAGTGTGTTATCAACATTATTCTCATCCTAAATCCAAAACACAGCACTGTACCAGCTACTAGGACAAAAATTAAGTCTATCCCAGCTGAAACCACAGCAATCCTAAAGGTTTACGCAATCACTCAGTTATCCTGAATTCATGCCACGGAACTCAATAAAGATAAGAAACGAGTCTTTTAACTCAATCAAAAACTCTGCAGGAAGGCACCAGAGAGCTGAGTTCAGTGCTTGTATTGCCGAGATCTGTTGCAATGGTTTTTAACTGGGTAGAACCTCCTAAGTACTGAAGATACGTACATATACATATAGCACTGATATAGACCAGCTAAGGAGCAACAGAAAAATGAGCAGTAAAGTCAAGCTGTGGTCCTTCAAGAACATGGTTGAAAGCTCCCGCTACGTGACAGCAAACCACAGCCCAGATTTATTAACTGCAGCTATCATCTTCCACCAAGGAGGCCACACCAAATCTGCAAACGTCCCAAGATACTTCACTGTGTCCATCAGTATTACTTGATTCTTAGTTTCATCTTCAGTTGGTTTACCTCCATGAATGTGCTTCATCCAACCCCCGGCAACATTCATAGCAGTAGCATTTTCGCATGAGATAAAGAATAACCAGATATGCATAACATCTGCATATTGAAGGTATGAAAGCATTTCACATTTAACTAATTCACCTAAGTAGTCACAACCTAGATCCTGAAACAGGCTAGAAAGCCATGAAACAGAGGAATTACCTGGGCTAAGCACCAGACCAGAATAGGATTCTGCCATCAAACCCTATCCCGGCCAGAAGCTACGTTTCATCCTTAACCTAAAGGTCACCTTTCCCAGCTGTGGCCTTGGAGTGTTGTGAGTGGTAACATATCACAGCCTTAATATAGGCATGTCTTCTTGAAGTATACATCTCAACAATACAGATTTGATCAGATTCTTCCCACTCACAGGAACTGACGATGGCCACAATCAGTAGAGATTTAACACAAGTGGAAAAAAAATTGAATGTGTGTCTATAAAAAAAACATACAAATGGGTTTCATCAGCTGGAGTACACCAACAGGAGGTCATCAGCCACGGAACATCATGACAGCAATCAACTTTTTAAAATGGCATAAAGATTGTCCACTCTCATTTTGGTCTTTATTACTAAAAATATTTTTAGTAAGTTTTTTATTTTGATTTAAGATGGCTCCGTATATCACAGGACTGAGGTTCAGAACATTCATGCTTCAAAGTCTCTGAAAACAGCAAATAAATTGCAAAGAATTTGCAATCCTCATTTCAGCCTGTATTAGCAATCTGCCATTCTGCTTGTGTAACTGATAGGCCATTCTATTTGCTTCTCAACTTTCTGCTAAATTCTAGCTTCACTAAATTGTCATAAGTCAAATAAACACCCACACAAAATGCACTGTTAGGAAGACCATAACTGATATAGCTTAACATTGCCTTAGCTCGTTGTATTAGCTCTAACAGTCCTGCTAACCTCTAACAATCATTCTTTCTACAAAGTGTCTGATTCATCACTCCCAGTGAGGGAATCAGGCACAGAAGAAAGAGAGTAGGAAGCCCAAAGAATTAAATAAATATGCAATTATTATTTGCTACTCTTAATTAGGAGTATGAGCAGCTCAATGCAGAAAGGAGGCCCGATATGGAGCAAAAAAAAGTATACACATCTATCAGTCATTAGTTCAAAGCTCATACAGACGGCTATGTTCCCACAGCGTAACGAGTTACTAATCAACTGAGCAGCAGTCACAGGGAATCTGTACAATTTTGGCCAGCTACATATGAAAACTGTTAGCTCAAACAACAAAGACATTTAAATTCACACTTGTACAGAAAACATGAAGGGAGCCAGTTACTATAACTTCACATGCATCAGCTCTGCTAAGTTAAAAGCCTGAGCTCTTAATAAGGAAGGACAGAGAGAGTGTTTTACAGCATAAGAGTAGAAAAAAAAATATTCTGAGTTTACATGACTAGCAGGGGATATATTTTTTTTGCCAGACCCACAACATGTTTGTAAAATAAATCAAATAAAGACCATACCGATGGTCCTATTACAAGCTACTGGCCTAGTCAGACATTGTTATTTGTAGTCATGGCTTAAAAACTTGGCTTAATCTGTTCATTTAAAAGGTCTACATTGGCATCCTCTTCTCAATTTTATCTTTTATTTTTATTTTATTATTTTAGGGGACAACAACTGATCAGGGAGATGGCTTACTGCTGAGAAGAGTTCTAGGATTGTTCAATTAACAAAGGGAAAAAGGAACGCACAAAAGTAAGACATCGCATCAGTGTATATTTGCCTGCTCAAATTAAATCATTATACTGAGTTTTTATAAATATTTGGCTTATTAGTAAAGCCTAGTAGATTATTCCAGTTTCACTGGCACACATTGGGAGTTCAGGAAGTGGACAGATCACCTTCCCCCTTCAAAGAACTGGCATGCTGTGAGGCAGATTGTAATATCAGTAGTCAGATCAAATACTTGGTACTGTGTGTAGTCCCACAATAGCCAACAGGACCACTTAGAAGACACAACTCAATCTGACAAACAGATCCAGTGACTGAAGAGTGGAAGTTGAAAATACATTATTGAAGAGGATTTTTTCCTTTCTTTTTTTTTTTTTAAAAAAAAAAAAAAAACATGGGAACAAGGGGTCACTCACTGAAATAAAACAAAAAAAAAAAACAACAACAAAACAGTAAGGGTAATTATCATCTGGGACAAGACCCAGTTGATCTGATTGGTTTCCCACCACTTAAGGTCTAAGAGTCAGGTCCAGATTTCTCCCCAAAACATACATTCTACCTCAACTAGAAATCTGTTATAATAAAAGAATTTGGGTCAGAATCCTGTTATCTATGACCACATAGTCAGTAAAATGCTGCCTGGGATAAACTTGAATTTTATTTTTAAGTGATTTAAGCAAAAGTGATGTGAACCTCTGAGTATACAAGTTCTAGGTGATCTTAAACTTCACATAAGCCAAGCTAAAAGGTTATTAATTAAAAATAACAGTTTTAAGGACTTCAGGAGAGGTCTCCCTGAAATGAACAGTTGGGTTCAAATGCATATTTCAGGATAAATCCATGTAATGCTTGCTTGGTTTTTTAAACACAGATTAACACTTTGTTATGAAGAAGATACAATAATAAATATGTCCCTTTACAGACTTAAAAATCTACCAGAATGTTACTGTTCATCCCTATCTTTGGGAAAAAAACACAGTCAATCACTGCAAAAAAACCAAACCTGTCTGCAATAGCTTTTTAGCAGGTCACCTAAACAATAAAAACTAAAATCTTCTGAAGAAATCTAAAATATTTTTCTAATGGCTTAACCATGTATTTTTAAAATATAGGGGTCTCTTACAGCTCATGCACATTAGCTATAACATAGTTACATGTTATACTACAATAGTTATGCCATGGTACCACTGTATTTAGAAACAGTACCAGTAGCATTTGTGATTCCTCTATTGGTTAAAGAGCCATGGATGAAACAGTGGTTAGCTAAAATAGCAAACCATGCAAGACCTCACAGGTAGAGCGGTCACAGCAGACAGATACCTGCCACAAAAGGGACAATCTAGAACCATACCATCACCGTCACTGCCACACTGAGCGAGAAACCGAGCAAGCAGAGATACAATTCAACCATGCTGCAAGTTCTTTAACTCAGTAGGGAAGAAACACTATCCGGCAATTGCTCCTACAACCTGTCCCTTACGTATTCCTACTAATCTTAGAAAGCTCTCAGGCTTCCTGCTTCCTTTCTCTCCAAACAGGTGCTAGGAATACCTGTCTTCTCTTTGGATATATTAAAGGGTTGAGGAAAAGGACATTCCATCCCTACATTGCCAAGGATGGACTCTGCTGTCAGGTTTCCACTGAAGCTCCAGTAAAAGATGTCACAGCCGTAGGGTACAGACCCCTTCTGTTACTCGTACCTGTGCTGGCCCCACTAGCACTACTTCCATGCAGTTGATAGCTGCAGCTGCCCATCACTCTCACCCTGAAGCCAAAGGAGAGAAGCAAGACCTTGAAGCTTGTTTTCTCATGCGAGCCAGATGGATCACTCCTTCCCCCTCCCAGTAACCACTTCATACAAAGCTTTAGTGTGCATTGTTTCACAGAAGCCAAACATTAAATGTCTCTTGAACAAGACATCTTTTGATCCCCTGAAGTCTTTCATGCAAGCTGGGATTTAGGCACACAGGTTAAGTGGGAGCAAATTGTTCCATTACTGCCTATACTGTGTCTGTGAATAAATGGCTCCGTCCATGCTCCAGGCCTTCTCTTTTAACCAACAAAGCCAGCTATACATTTGCAAAAGATTACACTATGTTCTTTACCAAAAAAATTTCCATTTACACCAATCTAAAATGAACTTTCCTGCATTAGACTGCTAACCTGCACAACATTCTGGCTGCAGCTTTTATTGATTCCACCCAATAGTATTTTGACAAACAAGTTTAAGATTGAAACCAACAGTTGCAATTTGGCAGCCAGGAGTTCTCTCTCTTTCATTTTAATAACGTTTCTGCCAGCACTCACCGTTCTTGTTATTCAAGGTACAGCAGCCATAACTCATGTCTCTGGGGCATTATTGTATGTATACTTTGGAGGAAGGAGGCCTCTTAGGATGTCTAATATGAAATCCTTTGCAATCTGTTATTAGGATATGAATCACCTTGCCAGTTAATCATACCATTATGAATGCTGAAGACAAGAAAACCAAGAGGGATTGAACCATGTATATTTCCAGATTAAGAAAAGCTATTTGAAAGATACAGGCAGAGTGGTGAAGATAGGTTTTGAACTGTGTTGGATTAGTGCACAAAACTGAAAAATTTTAATCAAAAGGACTTTTTGCCTTAGTTGCTTGTAATGATACTGGAAAAGAAAGGGAAAGAACACGCAAACTTCCATCTTCTCCTAAAAAATGGAGATTTAAAAGGAAGAATTCAGTGCATTTGGACGCAACCCAACATAATTAAAAAACAACAGATAAATACATCAACCCTCTATTTACCTGCACTGTCATTTTAAGCTAGGAGAGGCTGATGCATTTAGTCAGAGTCATCATCAGTACCGCAGAGCACCATTAATCTCTTGCTTGTTTATGCGTTAGCGTTTGTTTCACTTTCCTTGCGTGTACTTTGCTGCCACCTCCGGGACACCGTGGATACAGGACTGGAAGTTCCAAAAATCTGCAATCGACTGAAAGCTACTTTGCTCTGAGCTGCAACATCTCAAATCGTGAGCATGGCTTTAGTAGTATTAAAAAAAAAGAAAAAAAAAAAAAAAAATCACCAAAAAAACCCTGTTTGCAGACGTCATTCACGAGCATGGGTGTCACCACAGCTTACAGATATAAAAGCTGCAGGCTGCTTGTTGGAAAAGTAAAATGGTGCTTTATAATAATAGCCTATTTAGCATAATGCTAAATTACAGAGGAAACCCTATAAAAAGATATTTATGGCATACATTCCTTCCAAAAGAGTCTTGTCTTTTGTGATTGTTATTCCACCTAATTCCAGTGAAAGAAAGAGTAAATAGACGGTTCTTAAATGGAAGTATTTTACAGGATTGGGATTTTTTATTTCTTTTTTTAGACTGTGTTAAGTCACTCAAGGAACACTACTAGCCCCTTAGAAGCAGGCAATAACTGAAGTGAAAAAAAAAAGGTTCAAAATCCTCTAGAAGGAGAAGGTAGTAGTGGTATCCTTCTTCCTCCTTTATTAATGAGAGGATCAAGTTCAAGTGGATGGAATATCAGGTATCATTAAGGAATTCATTTTCCCAAAAACTGTAAAGAAGTGTTAAGTTTCACAGTGCACAGTTGTACACGACTATAGAAAATTTGTCCTAAAATTAAGATTAACATTAGACCAGAGTGAAAATTTTTAAGATACTATACAATTAGTAATATCTACTTATTATGTCATGTACAACAGCAATTTTTTTCCTCCATAGATCAATATTTTCATCCCTTCTCATCTTATCTGTTATTTTCCTTTGGATATTTCCTGACATTTTATCAATGTATTTATTCCATACTGTACTTTACTCTCTTGACTGCATACCATGCACCTTCACTTGGTCATAACCACAAAGGTACACCCACATTGACAATACATGGGTAAGAGTTCTTTACCTCTCTATCCGAACATTAAGCCATTTCCAAAACACATCACTTGCCTTTTCTACATTCACTTTCAGTGGCCCCTTGTTTGCCTAACCACCTTTCGGGCCGTTCACACAATACTGCAGCCTTCATTAGCTAAATGAATTTGACCTGTGCCAAGCCAGTGTCCTAACTGGTTACGACATAATACTTACTAAATCCTGATATATTGCATTATCATCCTCTTAAAAGGATTCAGAACCTGCTAAGAATAACAGTATGTTCTGATTGTAGACATACTATATACTTTTTTTTGTCATAATTTACAATGGTGAAGGAAAGCTCACCAAAGAGATGCTACTAGAATTAGCTTTTATTAAAAAATAAGGTTTGGTGAAAACAAGGTCATACCCTGTAAGACTTACTTTTTTATTGTGAATCTTCCTATCTCAAAAGTATAGGATGCAGCCTAGTTCCATTGTCTAGAATCTACACTCCAGATTTTTCAGTCCCTGATGAACTGTAACAACAGGCAAATGAACATGTCACACACCACGGCAGAAATGGTCTGTATCACTGGGTTAGGCATTGCCACCCTCTTTCTCTGTAGAGAAGATCAGCATAGGTTCTATATATCACAGAAGCCACAAAACGAGTTTAGTGACATTTAAGGACTTTAATTTGTTAGACTTTTGCGGAGTTTATCCTACTGGCAAGTGTTTCTGTACAAATCATGCTTTGCCAGGCAAAGCATTTGTAGATGGCAAGCTACAATGCAAACACATGCAAACTCTTTCCATGTTATAGCTCAAGTGCTTTGACAAAAATCATTCAAAATTATGTATACAGGGCAAGTTATTTGGCTCCCTTTATTATTATTATTCTTGCAGTTATATTTAAACAAAGACCTAGGTTGCTAAATATGAGGTGTGTGTTCACAGGGTTCTGCTAAAATCACTTGGCAATAATCTCGCCAGAAAAAGTGGAAAACATAGTAATATGACTTACATTGATTTCCTGCCCTAAGAACATTACAAACATATCAGAGCCACAAAAATGCATGGAATAGGTGCTCACTGTGTTTACAACAATATTGAACTATACTTACCTTTTGGAATTCAAAAGGCTCAATTACTTTTCCTCTTTTAGACAGAATTCACTTGCTTTCCAATCTGATCACAATTTGAAGTAGTTATTCATTTGCACACAGTAAATATAGTATTTCTTTATAGTTGAAGAAAGTTTAAGAGGAAAACAAGACAAAGTCTTCAGGGGAATGTTTGTATGTAACTTGATAAAATTTGACCTGCCATTCAGAAAACAATGCATTATATGTCAATATTTCAGAATACTTCAGAACTACTAAAGAAATTATACCAAAATAAAAGTATTGCAGTCAGACTAAGGACTCTGCTGCCTGGAAAATTCATCCACAGCAGCCTGAATTGAAATAGTCAACTACTCTGGGACCTTGGACTAACATGATCATTTCCTGAAAATCCTTTTAAAAAGACATCGTAACACCGACTCTGTTTTTTTGGTACTAGTCATCCTGAAGAACAAAACGTAACATGAATTTATTTTGTTCAAAAGGGAAACCTGTGGTAATCCACAGCATATCAGAACCTCATCAACATGCCATATTTGTGGTTATTATTTGGACAAGGGTGTAACTGTCTGCTAAAAGAAATTCAATCATTTAAGTAGTAATAAGGATTTTTTGGATAATTTTCCTCTGGCTTTTTTGTTTGCTTTTTACACGGTCTGTAAATCCTAGGATTTACATTAAAAGAAGTCTGTAATCCAAGGAAAGCTAGAAATTAAAGTGAAAATGGTAAACATATTTAGAATTCCTGAGAAGACTTAATTTTCTGTTATTCACACCAAGTTCTTTCTTATATAGAACAGAAATAAAAGGCTCATATAGCCTGTATATCTGAAATTAAGTTTTAAAACACGTTTCTAGAACACATTAACTGATTACTGTTATAATACTTTATAGTTTTTTAATAGCAGAAAGCTGGATCACATTTTTCTCGCTATTGTTAACTTGCTATAGTTCCATGTAAACATAATCTCAATTAGATGTTCATCACATACAGACTTCTGCTGTCAATATTCAGTATGGTTCTCCACCAGAAACCATCAATATGACCTACACACTGTATTTTCTAACTGACAGGTTGTGCATCAGCCACACGCTGTTTATTTGTTAGCTTCATTGATTTAAATGCTTTCTTATGCTTTCACTTGCATGTCCAGGAGGGGATGATATTAGCAGAGGCCCCACAACACAGATACAATGAACTACTCAAAGCAAACACACCATGAGATGAGTGTCTGTGTCTTGAAGAGCAAAAGAAAATTAAATACTGTAAGCATATCAAGCTGCTTTTGCCATCTTGATTAAAGGGTAACAAGCTTTCAGGCATTTATGGTCCTAACAGAGTTTGTATGCACCACTTACCGTGTAGTATCATCGATGTCTTTTTTTCAGCTAAGCCTTGTCTCATTTTTTAAAATACAAAATACAAACTTTTTTTAAAATAGTTTACACTGCTGTTGTGACAGCTACTATAGACAGGAGAAACAGTTCAAGTCTCCAGTGTGGAGAATGAATCACAATTTCTGACACCTTTAAACCAGACAGAATTAAGCCTCTTCCTCATCACATGAGATTGAGCGGAAAGAATATTGCTTCGTGCTAAAAGGATGATTTAATGCTCCCTTAGCCTTGCTTTATAAATAGCCTTCGTAAGATGACAGCAACTACCAAAAAAAACCCAAGAAGGTGCAATTTCTAATTTCACCTCACAACAGCAAAGGGGTCAGATTCCCTATATTTGCTGAACACAGGCAGAAAATTAATGACATCACAGAACACAGGAAAAAGTCCTGATCAAGACAAGCCACAAAGGGAAAAATTAAATTAGTGACCACTGTGGGCATAGTGCGACTCCAATCTCAGGCTACATCTTATTGAGATGAGAGTCCCAAGACAGTCCCATTTAAACTAATTTAGCATAAAATACCACTCAATATAATAGTGGCAATGTCTAGTCTAACTGTCTCCTGCAATTTACTTTTAATCTATAACGTTCCCCACCTTCTGTGCAATTTCATGGCAGAAAAATAGTAGTTATAAAGGCTACTTTAAAATAGTGTTTCTGGTTACAGACCATTAGTTGCAAAGACATTTCAGTACCCTAATGCTTCTATTCAAATGTAAATATTTGTGATTTTTAACATCTTACTATTCAAAGCAAGACAAGCTATTCATTTACCACACTTTATTTAGAACTCTTTGAATAATATTTACAGTCAACATTTTATTTCTCAAGGAAAGTAATTTTTCTCCCCCTCAGTTCAATAACCATTGTCTTTCAAATGTTGCAATCACTATTGCTACTAAATACTATGGCATCTATTTCAGAAATTATAACCACCATAGGAAAAGGCAAAATATTTCAATTACAAAAGCACATTGTAAATAATTAATTGGGCAGTTCATAACTGCTGTGCCTCAAGAGGAGCCGAAGGCAGGATCTTTGAAATTATTATAATTATCTCCTTGCTACCTTTTGTCTGAAGACCTTTATCAGTAATAGTTAGTTCTTTCCAATTCCCACCCCCTCCCCATGTCCACCCTCCTCCCCCAGTATGAGTTAGAAAGACTGGGACAGCAAAGGCTAAAATATAAATGCTGTCCATTCCCCATTTCTCTCAACTCACCTCCTCCAGCAAAAGCAAGAGACACAACAGACAGCAAGAAAAGAGTAGCAGAGAAAAAACCATCATGCAGAAGAGTGCACTGAAGATCACTTACCCGCTTACTCCCAGGCATTCTGGCCCTCAGCAACCATGGAAGTCAATGCTAAATATTCTAGTAAGATCTTACTGTTTGAGTAAGCAATTGTGTATAACCTTTACTTTAGCTGATAGAAAATGATGCAGTGTTCTATTACCTACACTGACAAGTGATTTATTGGTGTACCTTTCATTCCTCAAAACTATTTTAGGTATTACACTTTTCCACAACTGTACTGAATTTCTAACTCTATGTGCAATTCTATGTCTGAACAGTAGTGCTAGAAATCCTTAATTGTTAACGATGTATTAAAGTAGTCCATTTTTTACCCAATACATCTTTCCTTAAGAATATTTTTACAGCTGCTTTACTACAATGTTCGAAGGTTGATATCAAAGTCCTAAAATTTGTTTTTCACAGCAGATGTTTTACTTGTGTCTTGTCCCCCCTCCAAGACTACACACAATCAAATGAGACAGAAATACTTTTCCATCAATATTTCGTTTCACTAGCATGCAGTTCAGTATAATTTACACCAAAGCATTTCAGATGGCTTCTAGGTTGCTAGCTAGCTGAATACAAGTAACACCTTTAGAGATTCAAGATCATTCCGACCTATTTCCCAGTCATTTTTGAAAGGATCAATAAGCCTGCATTTTTCAAAAGTTCTCAGCAATTCTCCTCCCATTGTATTGCAGAAAGTCTAAAGATTTGCATAGAAATAATTAGTGAAGGGGCAAATGTTTTAAATCCAAGTACTGTTAATGCGCTGGACAAGCTGCACTACCTAGAATCATTCTGTTGTCACAGATACTGCAAGACATTTTTTTCTACCTTAACTGAACTACTTTCATGGGAAGTTTTGAGTATTAACAAGAGAAAAACAATTCCAAAGTGCAAAATAATGTAAACGGTTTTCCCTCAAAAGTCATTTATGCTATATGCAGAAGATCTATGCATTTGTGCTTCATACTCGCCTCTAGGTAGTCATGAGTGGAATATATATGGCCTGAGCCCCAGTCTCTCAGTAAATCAGCTACTACTAAGTTGAAGTATAACTATTAAAATTCACATATTATTGTTTTAACAGTAGGTAGAGACAATATCCACAAGCTTCCAGTAGCAACCTGGAGTGCAAAGTTACCAAAATCATTTCTTCAGTGTTTATGAGTATCCTTCTTTCTTCATACTACTTGCATGACTACTAGCACAGTTGCCTCTTCAGAAAAGACATGTTTAAGTAACACTGCTCAGTGTCAGCTATTAAAAAGGGTAATCCTAAATATAATTGCTAGATTAATGCAGTGTCTCTTTCACCACATTTAATTTGTATCTACCAGTTTATGTTCAGATTTGCCTGTACCTGTTCAATCACATTACTTCTCATTCTGTAAGATCATTTGTAGGGACTTCATTCAACTTCCTTAATACACAGCATGGTCTCTCTTCTTTCGTCTACTCTGAGCTGAGGCTATTCTGACTCTGGAAAAAAAATCTAGTGTAGATAAATGAGGCAGTGTCCAAAAAAAAAGAAACAAAAAAAGTAAGAATGTCCCCAGAAGCCCCATTATCATCATTATTACTCCTTATGCCTCTGCCTTCAAAGTCTTTCCTGTTCCGTTCCCTCTTACTTTAGGGGAAATTAGCGGACCTTTGACCAAATCTTTTTTCAGTCCAGTCTCCTATGTACCAGCCATTAAAGGCAGGTTCCTCCCAAAAATGGGAATGCACAGTAAACAATATCTGGCTTTCAGAGTCACAACTCCCTCTTCAGCTCTAGAGCAGAGTATCTGCCCACTACTTCTTGCACATATCTCATTCTAAAAAGCATTAAAGCTGGAGACAGCAGGGGAGAAGCATTGATTTATTTTTTTCCTTTTTTTTTTTTTTTAAAGGAGAAGAGAATGCTAGATAACAGCAAAAAGTTAAATAACCATCAAGCACAATTCCCTTTTCACTGCATTATATACCTAAAAAAAGGTAATATCTGAAGAGTTCTTAAAGGCAAACTTGGGTATTTTAGAATATTTCAGTTCTTAAGGGATGCTATTAAAGAAAATGTAAGTTTCTTTTTATTTAAGTAAGCTTTCAAACACTTCTGAAAAACACATCAGCCTATTAAAAAAGTAAAGCTTTCAAATCTCCAGTCCACCAAAAATACCAAAACATAATGCGATTATGGGAAACAAGCTGTCCATGAACTAAAAATCCCATTTCTTGCTTGGCTTTGCTCAATGATTTCATATGAACTGTTTTTCTGCACTGAAGGAGTTAGCTAGTGTTACAAGTCCTGAGCCTCAGCTGACTGCACAGAGAGGTCTCTATTTCTTCTCACAGACCCAAAATAAAACTCACAGAACATTCCAACAGAGCTTCTGAACCCGCTTTTGCCTTGGCTGGGATAATTCACATGTGACTTTTGTGAAGACTGTTCTGTGTGAACAGGTTACGAAGTTCTTCAGTCATACTCTCCGTTCACTCAGCTTAACTGAAGAGTTTGCCAAGTCTGTCCCTCTCTTGCTGGGTGTGGGAATATGTATATCCACAAACATATAACCTATAGAAAGACATCATGGCACAAGCTTCTCCTTTCTGTTACAATGGATCTGTTCTGCCTTAGAGAAGAATCAGTGAAGTATCAGAGTCCTTGAGAATTTTTCATTAAACAAGGTATGTAGCTTTTGTTGCTTGTGAACTGTTTCTAGAATCTAATTACAGTCACCTTGTTCACATAGCCTTCAGAAAATTCAGACAAGTTACGTAATTTTCTTTAAAAAAAAAAAGATAAAACATGAGAAGGAA
The DNA here is from genome assembly GCF_000690535.1 of Cariama cristata. Taxonomy (NCBI): domain Eukaryota; kingdom Metazoa; phylum Chordata; class Aves; order Cariamiformes; family Cariamidae; genus Cariama; species Cariama cristata. The sequence goes on along the minus strand of NW_009603095.1, from coordinate 12,427 downwards.
TAATCTAATCAAAAAGAATAAATACCTCAAAAAGTTTTAATTTTCTAACGTGTTCTATTTTTTTTTCAATAAAAGGTATATTCATAGAGTGATTAATTTTCAAAGAAGAGGCAAGATCAAAATTTTTTGATAGTACAGTGATAGTTATGTACGAACCAGCTTTCAGCCCAGAAAATAGTTATAGGTGCATTTATGCTTAAAAGCAATGCAGCAAATTAATTTTGGGTAATCATTCTCACAAGTTTCACAAAACTACCTCATACATTGTTTCAGACTTAGTGGGAAGCTCATGAGATCTCAACTTTTCTGTGTTCTGATTGAACAGAAGGCAAAGATACGAAATTAAGAGATAGCTTGATGATACCCAAGGTCCCCCAAAGTAGAAGCAAGTTATTTTGTTGCTTAGGTCCACAGTAGCATGCCAAACAGTGTTTATGAACTTGGATACCCTTCTTAAAACTGCAGTTTTGCAATTAATGAGCCATTGATATATATACTTCAGAGATGCATAAAATTAGGACTGAGGTAGACTGCTGACCTAATAAACATTTCATTAGAACTTTTTCAGGTATCATTTTTATCAAAGTCATAATGAAACTAGGACCAAGGAAAGGCCCATTAATTTCAAGGAATAGTCCCACTCCGTTTCATAGCGACCCCACTGACTTCAGCAAGATAACTGACGCTACCAAAGCACGAACTCAAACTCTTGTGCTCGGCAAGAGCCTGAGTAGGCACTAAGACACAATCATTGTTTCACCCTCTGCAGCCAGGGTTGCAGCATTTTCCTCAGGAACACACGGGAACTGGCAATAAAGTCAATCTCTCTACAAAAGACAGGTGCAGCAAAACACTGACCTTGGATTGCCAGATATTTTCAAGGATATGATGTTGGCATTTTTCATGAGCACTAAATTCAGTGAAATGGAATGGGGTTTATTAGATTAATTGGCAATTATTAAATTAGCAGTGAAGTGATGATAGTACCCAAGAGTCCTGCCTTCAGGACCCTATGCAAGCAGTGATAAAGGGTTTAACTAGAATCTAGTTTAGTGTGAACTTGCAAACAAAATAAGCTTACTGATTTATTTTCTTATCAAATATATTTGCAGGACTTCGTGAAAATGGACAAGTTCCATGCTATTTCAAAGTGCTATCAATTGGTTGCACTATATAAGTTGAAAACAAAACCTGAGGGATATCTTATAATAATTGTCGATATTGATGTGATATCCTTGCAAGAAAGAATTATTAATGGATTTAAATGGCCGCTCACTGTTGTGCCAGAAAAGCAAGATTCTCTGCCACACTCTCTCTCCCCTTTTTAAAGCAAGAAAAAGGACATTATGTAGAGCACTAAGATGAAAATTAAGTCCTCTGCTGAATTAAGACTTAAAGACAACTAAACACTGCTTCCAGCAAACATCCTTTTGACCTGTTTCACAGCTATAGGTACAACTGGTTGGTAGCACAAACCTACCAAGCAACTACGGAGTTGGTCTAGGAGTTTAAGACATAATATATTTTCTCACTTGAGAATGACCAACAATGAATCAAAATTCCTTTATTTTGGATCACTATAAACACATTTCATTACATTGTAAAAAAATCATCATTATTTATCATGACTCAATGAATATGGTAAATCACTACGAATAATGGCTTCTATTTTCTTCTAATTTTTCTGGGAAAGAAGCGAGAAATGTACATCTCCACTAAGGGAGATGTCTCGTATCAAAGTACATGCAACAGCTCTGCACATATGAAAACTCGGAAGAGGACAAATGAATTCAAAGTGAGAGTTTTGGAAGCCTATAAAGTCTGGCTTTATTTTAGTATCTTCTATGCTACTCAGGTTCAACTCATTTAACAAACTCAACAGCTTAAAGCTTAAACGATTAACGAAAGGACATGTAGTAAGAAAAGACATATTAAAAATAAAAGCCATATTCTGATGTAGCCATGTTTAAAAATAGAAAAATTGTAATGAGCCCTATGCTTAGGAGAGAGCATTGTGCAGTTAATGTAAGTAATGAACCTTTCATGTGAAATGATGTAGTGTCACAACTCATTTGCATCCCACTTAAAGTGTAATTAAGTTTCCCTGACAGCATGGCTTATGGCTGAAAGAACAGACCTGGCTGCTAAATTAATCCAGAATCCCTCTAGTTAATAACACCCTGCAAAGAAAACTTAACACACTTTCATTTAAAGTTCCTAAACTTAGATTTAAAGTGGCACTATAAGGAATTTCAGAGAATGTTTTTAAAGACTTCAGCCACACTCAATCACACAGCTGACTTGAAGATAGGTGTACTGAATCCAAGGCAAGGTTTGACCCAAACCATAGTACACAAGATGATGCAGCAACCTGCCTGAACACATTTCTATTTTTTGTTACTCTTGGGAAACTGACCTACGCATTGCAGGGACTCCATCACCATGTTCTCAACTGCACAGAGAGATAAAAGGTCACCATGAAAAGGTGCTCCTAACTACAGCAAAATAGATGATCACCAGCTGGTTCATTACCTGTTACAATACCAACGTCTGATTTTTTTGATAAAACAATAACATCCAGCAATGCTCAGTAATAGTCAACAGTTGTTTTGTTTTTAATTGAAAGAAGCCCTATTATCAATTATTTTTTCAGCCACCTATAAAATCCATGCTCTAAAAAGGAGTTACTAAAAACATTATAGGATTGTCTATATGAAGCAGTCATGCTTTTATTTTGGGTAACATTTTATGTTTTATAAATCAGTTTACTCTTTACTGAGTTTCATCTTAAAGGTTCTATTTAGAGCAAAGACAGGTGAAACACTCCATAAATCCTGTAAAATCCACATGGGTCTAAGAAAAGTTAAATCATCACATGAACCATAAGTTATGGACTGTCTAGACAAACAGTTCATAAACACTGTCATCTTATTTACCATTATATTCCTGTATGCATGTTATAAGCAGTGAGGAACCTATGCAGTCTCTCCATTATTCTGAAAATCTCATTAGAGAGAATTCCGTTTCTGCCACTGGAAAGAATCCAGTTTTAGCAGCTCCACAAGATCATTCCCAAGAGTCACTCTGAAATACAGTATATGAAAAATCTACAAAGTCAGAATCTGGATCCAAAAGGAACAGGTACACAGGGGCTGTAATTAAACTGTACCTGTAACAAAGGGCTTATTCCTTCCCTACAAGAGGATTAGTTACAACAGCTTTTGTGACTATCAAGTATGACTAACTGAAAAACAAAAACCATGTTTTGCAAAATGTTTTGATGTTTCGGAAAACAATTTTACTTTACAGTTGAAGAAAATGAAAGCTGGTAGCAGTTATTTTTTATGTAAATAAATGTTCCCACTAGTCACAAAAAACATGGTTTTACAGTTGGTGGTAACAGATCATGAAAAATCAAGTCTCTCTCTGAATTTGGGAGATTAAGCTATGGCTTTATAATATGAATACCATCACTACTTAGAGGATGGTTCAAAATAACCTCAAATATTTTCTGTTAAGGGGATGTTTTAGGAAAGCAAGTTGTGCCCAGGAAGAGAAGTTTAAAGCACCAATTATCCCTCCACAGTCAATTTATAGCAATCAATGCAAAACCTAAGTAGTACTTGAAGGGTAGCCCCTTAGATGATAGAACTTGCTCATTTGTCTGAATGTGGCTCAATTTCAACATAAGACAACACAGTTTTAGCAATCCAGACCAGATGTTTGTTTTCAAGTAGTTTTAGTCATTACTTGACAGTAGGAACTGATTTATCTATATCCACAATAGTAAGGCAGCTGGCTCCCACATCTCTCCCAGATTCCATTTTCGACAACGTTTTGAAATACACCAAATGGTAACTAATGTAGAAAATAAGGAACAGGAAAACAGTGTGCAAGTGAATGTTATGAGTTCCACTAATAATTTACACTTAAAAATTAAATTCTCTTAGATGTGATGAAACCAGAATTCATAGCCACTAGCTTTCGTATGGAGCCACTTGCAAGTCTAACATGTTACTCAAGGCCACATGTGCATCTCAGATACAACTGTGTCTTGGCCACACGTTTCAGGGCAGCAAAATTCAATTTTGCTTTAAATGCAATGAGGTTTTGAGTTGGGTTTGCAAGTAATTATCGAGAGTTTATTGGCATTAACTGAACTAGTATTGTACAGTAACAATTGTACAGTAATATTGTATAATACTATAAATATGAATGCTATTATATTCCCACCATTGAGGTAGGTAGATATCAATTTTTTAAAGCATCAAATAAATACACTTTTTTTGGCAGGGACAGAGCAATTTCCAATTCCTCTGCTGCACTAGTGAACAGGGCAACATGCTCTAACAGAATTAAACAGAGACCACCTAGGGTCCTTCCGGTAGCCAGAAAATCCTGAGGTACTACAGAACCAGCAAGCCTGAAACGAAGGAAAAGTTGCTACAGTAGTTTTTTCTCTAACACTACCCTGCTTCAGTTCTGAAATCAGGGCCACTGGGTACTATAAATCAACCCTGGAGCTTTGAAATCAATGTGTTCCTGCATGGAAGGAATATAGCTGAGTATATTCTCTGCAACTTGTTTGCATATTAGCTGTTAGATTTCCTCTAGAACATTCATTCCTTGTAATTGTATGCAAATAATCAACTTACATAGGATGCTTCATATTCTCATTAGCTGAAAAGTCTCATTGAAGATGACAGTCCAGATGACATTCCATTCTGGATTTAATCCAAAACCCATTAACGTCAAAAGGTAAAAGCTTATTTTCAGACTTTGGTGGTCTCAGAGCCCAATCTTACTTCAAGAAGAAACTGTTCGTACTCACAAATCAAGTTCCTGACCCAGTTCAATCTCTTCTTTAAGTATTGGATAAAATGCTCATATATTCTTCCAATCATATATCCATGGATAACATGGAATTAGTTATTCTCAGGTGGCAAATACTTTCAATGAATAAATGCTGCACCATTCCAACTGCTCCAGCTTATATCCACTTTTTATAGCCGATCAATCCCTTCACAGGGCATTTAAAAGAAAGTCATTAAAATTTCAACCTCATTTGTAATGTGATATTGGCAAAGTACTTTGAACTAAAGCATTTTCAAATACTCCAAAATATTATTATCTGCATTATTCAGACTAGGATCTCCAAGTTTCTCTACTATTTCATGATTGTTTACTATTTAGGGATTATTCAACTGATTGCCCAACAAAAGTTTCAACATACAAATTTCAGAAATACAGAAGATTACCTACGGAAAAGAATTACTGAATGTTATCACTGCAAGCATTAAAGTGCACATGTTGAAATACAGACACTGATTTTGACTATTCTGTAATTTTTAATAGTATTCTTTCTTCAAACTGCCATATCAATAGTGTATTTCTACATATGTAATGTTTTTGTTAAAGAGATCAAACTCCACTGAATTAACTTAGTAATTCCTGCCAGATACAACAGATTGTTCTGAGCGTCTTCCAAACTAGTGCCATTCCTATATACCTGCTACTTTCCTATATACCACATGGTCTTTTATCCTCATGTAAACAATTGCAATAGTTACTAGTTCAAATTAAAATGGTATCTGAATTTAAATTATGCACAGTCACACACAGCATAAATCAAAACTTCATCAGCTAACTTTTTACTCCATCAGAAGTAAATTTCTAAACAGGGAAACAAACTTAAGGATCAGATGTTTGTATTCATTTTATTAATTGTTACCATACTGTACATAACTGCTAAAGAGCTCTACATACAAATTTTAAGTCAAGCGAAGTTTCAGCAATCAACAACCTTACAATCGGTGCAATGTCTGTTACAGAAACTAAGTTGTAACTTTACCTACTCAAAACTGAAGTGAGTGATAGTTTATATAAACTCCTCTCAACAAAACTAGTAAAGGCATTTTAACCCCAGAGGTTTTGCAATGGCCCTATCCTTCAGCAGCTATATGAACTTTTGTTTCATTTTCCACAAATGAAGGTTACATCGTCGCACTAATTGTGAATCTGTCTTCTTCTAATTACTTTTGAATCCATGGAGTAACCTCATCTGGAAAGGAGGGCGGGGGGGGGGGGTGTCTTCTAACAAGATTTAAGATTCTTAACTGATTTCTAAAGCAGATAGAAGGGCTCAGGGAACACGGAACACAAATATCAATGGGAACTAGGCTTCACAAAACCGCTTGTAATTAGTATGTTCTAGTTAGATGCTGAAATACACGCAACCATCCACAATTAATTATATTCGTGATACGGCTTATCATCACAACTGAGTTAGAAAAGACAAGTGCCAAAAAAAAAACCGCACCAGTGAAAGCAATGCTAGGTGGCTCCCATTATGTGAACTGCCAAAAAAACATAACACTCATCTTGTATAATACCTGGATGTATTTTAAGTGATCCAGTCCTTATGACCATAATTAGTTACATGACAGCTGCTAAAAAAAGTAGACAATTAGTAGTTCTAATAAACTAGCCATTAACTCGTACCTATAAATGCCTGATTTTAAGAGCAGTATATTTAATAGTTTAAAAGAATCATTACATTTGTCAATTAGCACCATCTTTTTTTAATTAAATCATCTTTTTATGATTGAAGAAAAAAATACAGGAGATGTTTCATAAAGTTTAAACAGAACAGATAATTTTTCTGGCTAAAATCCAATCTTTAACGGCTAATTCACTGTTTTGAGCTGTAGATGTTGACACACAAGCTAAACAGAGAAAGGAGAGAAGTTGCACAGATCCTTGAACAAAGTTCTACTTTAAGAAGGTTATTCTGGCCTTGCTAATCAGGAAAAAAAAAAATTTCAGACATTCTTGAAAACTAGTGGGCTTTCAGAATACATTTAAGACTCATGGAGGGGGAAGGTGTTAATAACCAAAGAGGACAATTCAGCATCTCAGCTTACAGTGAGCACAAAACTGGGTGAATACCATCAATGCTTGTGATGTAATCAGTGCAATAGTCCCCATTTTAACACATAAATTACACATCTTGCAAGAAATGCTATCATGATTTTAAGCACTTCAGGCATTGTACACTCAGGAGGATGAAAATAAAGACTTGGCACTGTGATACTAACATACGCAGAATGTGATTACTTTTCCCTATATCATTTACTAAACCTGCTAATTAATCTGGAGAGCCTCACCCAAGCATCAAATCCACAGATTAACTGAGATGGAAAGCAGTCAATTTATTTCTCTATTAAAACTAACTAAACAGGTGCAGAAATTAAAAAAAAAAAATACATTTCCACTTCTCATTAGCTCAGATATTCTTTTCCAATCCTGAATGCTAAATCTCAGTAAATTTTGACATCTCAGAGATGAAAGGTGTGGAAATGGACTCACGCCTGAAGGAACTTTGAGTATAAAAAAAAAATCCCCTTCTTTCAAAGGAAGCAAGTGCCTTACATTTGCCAGTACCTTAAACTGTAATAGTTATCCCTTTTCCCAGATCCAATGACCATGTCTATGTTCCTTTCTTCACGTCAATACTCATTCAACTGAAGTTTATTTTGGCTTAGGGTTTTTGCAGGTGTTTTGGTGTCGGGGATTCACACACACACTCCTCCCCCCCCTCAGAGAGAGGGCCTGGGGTCAGGGTTGGGTGGGGAAAAGGCTTATTCGCTTCTTTATAGCTGGAGTTGTCATCTATACTGACTCACCTAGCAGCTGGAAAAAATGTCATTGCGAGCACAAAAGGGATATCAAGCCAGGGGCACTGGAAAGACAAAAATGCCCCCCTTTTAAGCATCAGCCTCCGATCAACTTTCAAAACTATCTTTCATTCTAAAGACTTCACTAATGACCATCTCATCAATAGTATCTGAACAGATACAACATAGTCACCACTTCCCACCCAAAGAACAATATTACTACATGACCTAACAGAGTTTGAAGTATGAGGTCCCTTAAAGGAAGATTTGACTCTCTTCCTCTCTACATAGATTATATCAACAATTTAAAAATGCAAATAAGACAGCCAGATCTATTTAACAATATAAGGAAAACATGATTAACACTAGTTTGAACAGTGATTTGTGATATACAAACTGGTATCACTTTACATACTGTCCTCAAGGCAAAAGAGCCTGCAGAAGTGATTGAAGGGATCCATCAAAGATAAAGGAGCATGAAAAGCCACTGTGGCATAAACTACTCAAGAGTTCAGAAGTGATCAAGTACCCTGCAACCTTATATATTTCACATTTAGTTTCTGGTCTATGACTATATGATCCTACACCACATTGAACTACATATACCACATGAACTCCCACATTTAGTCCGTACTCTCATTTCACATGATGGATAGCATGCAAGGAATGAATCTGTTACCAGCAAGATTTCTGTACTTATTGCAGAAGCTGGGAAGAATATCCAGAACAAACAAACAAACAAAAACCAAACAAAAAACCTAAACAATGGAATCACAGTTCAGTAACTTGAATAAATGGATACGTAACTGATAAATGGAATTGTACTTCTTCCTCCGACACAGAATTTTTGTCATTGAAAGTCATTGAAACCTAACTTTTCACAACTGACCACTAAATGTAATCTCATCCTGCCTCACACTCCACCACTACCACTTTATTCATCAGGTTAAAATCTCCAGTACAGGTTAAAAGCAACAGCAATGAGAAGCTAGTTGTGTTCTTCATGGTCCACCAGACTACAAAAGACAAATTTAGCACTTGGCTTTCATGGTGATCTGCTAACAGCAATAGAATGTGAAAGTATTCTTGTACCTAAAGAGAATATCCTGTAAAAGTCACTGAACTTCCCCCCCTCCCCGCCCCCTCCCAGCCTCATCTCTATTTCCTCTTTTCTCTCAAATTTTGACTGTCCTGGACTTTTTGCCAGGCCAAGTCTACTCTCCCCTACCTTCCTTTAGTTCTTCAAGCATGTATCCCCAGCCACCCACTTTTGTTTTCTTGTCCAGTTGCTGTTACATTTTATATTATTTTCCCAGAATTAGTCTTCCTTCATAGCTCCATGTCCCACCCTGCATTTGCATCCCCTCTTCATTCCATGGTTCACACTCATCCCACAATAGCTAAGATTGAACTTCCCAATTTCCTGAATTCTGGCGGTTTTCCTCTTCCCCTTCTCATTACCTTGGTTCAGCATGAGATTTTTGAGAACACCGGCCAGAAGAGGTGTAATACACAGTTCTAGGATAACTTGTAAGTAATGAGAAACAACTGCAGGGAATTATTACTCTCTCCATCTCTCTCTCTCTCTCTCTCCCTCTCTCTCTATATATATATTCAAACTCTATACAGCCATTTGTAGCCCTCTACCACACCCCCAACTGTCTCTTCCAGGCAGAAGAGAGCCCTAGCCTAACCAGTAGATGCTCATAAAAAAAGAGCATTGCCCATCAGGCAGACAGACCACTCAACACTGAAAAAGTTGAAGCCCAGCAATCCCACCTGCTAGTGGTGTATCCCCACTCCCAGAAAAATCTTCAGAGAATTCACCTGTCAAGCTGCAAAAAGCTCTTTTGAATTTTCTGAAAAGCTGTTTCAGGGAGATTATAAAAGACTCCTCCTGACAACAATATGGACCTCTCACCAAGTCTCAAGATTTCATTCTAGAAGTCCTAAGAATTTAAGGAGGTGCACGACCACAATCTTGTCTTCTGACATCATGAACTACCTTCCTCCAAATGAGCTAAGTATCTTGCTGAAATTAAAAAAGGTCTGAAGTAGATACCTGGCATAGGAGGTTACAGACCACCCTGTTAACATTTAGGAAAGTAATACACAACTTTAAAACAAGAACCAATTCTTTAAAGTGCCAGGCACAATTAGATATAAATACCCTGGCTTGTATAAGCTATAAGGTACTGAGAAAGTACCAGTTTCAAAAATGTTTAATTTGCTGATGGAAGCAAACTCAGCAGTAAGAGGGAAGTGAAGCAATTACATTGCCAAGAATTAAAGAGATGAATAATTTTATGACAGCTACTAGTGGCACCAAGATAGAAACTTCATTGCCTGCAGTGACTGAGTTCAAGAGAATGAACCCTTGAAATGAAAGACAAGATTAAACCAGCAAAAAACGTGTTCTACAGAAGGAAGTTCTGTATTTTAAAATGGTGACATCTGAAAATTCCTTCCCCCCCCCAAGAATCTGTTGCATATTCTAAGAAAGCCATTGAACTAGTCTGACTAGGTTGGTTTCAAAACAGCAGTGAAGGCACAGTAATTAGGATTTTATTTCAGTGCTATTTTAACACAATTTAGTTCTGGTTTACCACATGTAAAAATATATTTGTATTTGCAAATAAGCTACATAACTGGCAGAAGTTATTTGCACACATACTCAGTGGTAGTCTATAGCATCATTTCTGAAAATGAATCACCAATATATTTTGGTATGTTCACAGCTACTGCAGATACAAACAGTGCCTTCTGAACCATCACTTAAAACTCTCCCACAGACCCTGCAGCTAAGGTTTTTGGTTGTTTTAAACCAGAATAAAGAAAACAAGCAGTACCAAGCAGTACGCTCAGATAGAACTAGCTTCTAGAACTGAATTCTCCTGATAATACTGATACTAATTTCAACAGATAGACAAGTAGATGGAAAAAGGCATAACTGTGATACGCTTTATGTTAACTGTTGCACTGATCTCACTGGGACTACTTGTATGAGCATGTGTATAGCTGTTTATACAACCACTGTAAATGAGCGTTCTATAACCAGTTTTAAAGCACTTCCCAGTACTTTTGCTGAAGCACTGTTCAGAGACAGTGTAGTAAACTAAAGCATTCACTGAAAGCAAAAGGAAAGAATAATCAATAAAATAAATACAGGTTAACTATCAAACTTCAATAGCACTATTATAAATGTACCGTAACTAAATGTAATGAAGTCCACTTTAGAGATGGCTCTGGCAGTGCGGAAGAAGAGTTTTAAATTTCATATGCAGCAAATTATGCACTGTGCTGTTCATATTTTGAAAGTATTTTACATGGTCAGAATTTAAAGCACAACAAACATTCTGTGCTGTGCCTTTCAGAGGCACAAAACACCTCAGTCTGGGAAGGAGGAACAGCAAGCAACACAGTACTTAACCTCATATTCATCAGTACTGTATCATCACAGTGCTGGGCAGTACAAATATTAACTGACTCGCACTTCTAATGAGTTAACTAGAACAGATAATACAGTAGCTATGCCAGCCATGGCAAACAAAACTTATATAATCCAGCATGAAGTTAGAGTTTACTGGCTCCAACATACAACCTGGCATATTAGAGAAAATTATTAAAAGGTATAAAAAGACATGACCAAAATTTTACTCCCATTCAGAGCTTTTGCATAAAAATCCCCACTGTGTGGTACCAGTATATGCAGTGTTAGATTTTATCACCTATCATACCTGACAGCCTGAGTTGCTCCATCTTTGCATTTAAGACTTCTGCCAGTAGGACACATTACCACTCAAGTTCTCTTTAAAGAAACTTTCTTTTTGCATTTTTGTATCTAAGAACAATTTTCTGTCCCTCTTAAGCTGGTTTTCACATTGATTCACATTCTTCTCTAAACTTCACTCCAGAATGTTTGCACCACTCAAGCCTCACCCTTGACGGGGTGCACCATCTCTTACAAACCAGGCTGTATTTAAAAAAAAAAAATACTCCTTAACAATTAAATATAGCCTTTTTGGAAAGTTTGCAGAGACTATTCAAGGTATTTGGGAAAAAAAAAAAACAAAACAACAAAAAAAACGCACACCAAACCCACACCCAACACCAAACTACAACCCAAAGAATATTCAAATCATTTGTTGTATCACAACACTGTCTTTTATATTACAGACTGACACCTCATGGAATTTATCTTCTGTTAATTTTGTCTCAAGATTATTGATCGAAATACTACTGTAGGAAAAGAAACATTAGAATTGTAACTACACAGCGTAGCATAGTGTTTCTTTTGATAAGGATGTCTCAAATCAAAATAAGCCATCATTAGCTTGACTGAAACATCTTTTTTCTAAAATCAGGAACATAGTAAGAAGGAGTGGATCTGGCTGAGGATAACTAGGCTGGTAGCATCAAGGCATAATTTTGATAACCTTCTTCTTCCACCTAGTGGCAAGAAACACAAAAAACATGGTCTTTGGGAGTGCAGCCATATGTTTTCAAACATCAACTCTATGAAAGATTCACTAACATTACAAGGACATCTGAGTCGTGTAGAATTCTGGTGTTCATGTTTAAGTTCACAAGTAATAAACATACTATCACGAGGAGCTTAGAAATCCACTTAAGAGAGAATTGTTGAAACAACCCTAAGTTCTCTTTACAGGTATATTTTTCATTCATGAAGCTCAGAATTTTTGTTTTGTTTTCCAGGTTCTCCAGTATTTACCACAAAGATTGGGCGGGGG
>NW_009603094.1:0-8354 GCF_000690535.1 Cariama cristata | reverse complement strand
CGGGGGGGAGAGCTGGCAAAGAGAGAGACCAGCAAGGAGAGGGAGAAGTGCCAAGTGGCAAAGATGGGCTGGGCAAGTGGCGAAAGGGAAAAGGAGAGTTGGGGATCTCGATATTCCCAGAGGGAACCGTGCAAACTGTCTGGAGAAAAGGCATAATACTGGGAATGGCAGGGACATACGCTCTTCACTTCCCAGCGGAATAAACTGCATGTATGGGGCCTTTGTGAAAGTACCTTCACCTGCGGTAACAGAACAACTCTGCCAGTAGAGATGCCCATCGGCCAAATTTCTTTGCCCCCTTGGGATCTCCAGCCAAGTATCATGTAATGATAAAGCTGCTGAGCAATAGATTTCCCAGATTTCTTTTAAAGTCTCAGAATCACATGGGCTAACAAACACCAACAGTCCTCAGATGGCTGGTAAGGGCATTAGAGCCAACTAAGCAGAAACCCTAGGGCTTCTGGTAAACAGAACGGCAGCAACTTCTGCAGATTGGGCTGGCGTGAGGAGCCGGGGGCAGAGAGCCTGGGAACCCGGCAGAGTCGGCTGGGTGAGCTGGGAGGTAGGTTGTTGCTGGCAGAAGGTCAGCAGCAAGCGGATACTCGTATGAATGGGCACTTTGATAGTGAAAAGGACAGGGAGAGGAGATAGGTGACATTTTTTTTTCCACACAGCCTGCTGTTTTCCTCTCTTAATGTCAGGCACAGATGCAGCTAAAACCGTAACTGCCTGTAGCTGGTTAGAGGCATATGCGAAACCACATTTCTTTTGTACCTCTGTGGGGCAGTTTGTTGAGTATTCTCATTGCCTGAGTCTGGTTTTGTTATTCCAGTGTGTTATGTGGTCACCAGTGTGACACTAGTGTGTTCCCCCCCTCGTAGGCTGGGGTAGACGTGGCAGCTCCACAGTGTGGATGACACCAAGGACACCTGGGCCCTTCACCTGACCAAGGGCAGGGTGAAGTCAGAAGAGGGGTTTGCATGCACGGCTCCCACGATCACGTCCTCCAGCCCCAAAATGAGTCTGGCTGGGATGTACAAGTGTGGCTTGCCCTGGAAGACCTGGCCAGGCGACCCCAGAAGCTTCCAGCAGAGACTTGGCCTGGCAGCCCAGAATCTATAAAAGGCACAGCCAGGAGCTGCCAGAGGGATTTATCTTGCTGTGCACGCTGAGCTGAAGCTGCAGGATGCTGCCTGCTCCAAGAATCCGGACTCTCCAGGGACTTTTGGGCTGGCCAGTCAGTCCCCAGGACTTAGTGATTGTGTGTCTGCGTGTGTCTCCAAGTGTGTTTCCTCCTGAACCCTGCACAATTCTCCCCTCTACTTTCACCAGCTATTCTTGTAAAAAACAAATTGAACATAGCTTGTACTTGACTAGTCGCTCGTTTGAGTAACAATTAAAACAATGATAAGTCAGATAAACGAACCTTCAGAAGGGTAAAATCGGTCCAGTTCTTGCAGTTCTACAGCGGACATGATCACAGGTAACTCCTAGGGATCTTTTCTAAGTGTTCTGGCAAAAATGGCACGTAGATACAAGAAATATTTGCATGTGAAACGGAGATGGGAGGTACGTGATATCGGTAGCTCTGATACTTGCCGAATGTGAACAGGGCAAAATTTTAAGTGGACTTTGCTCATTACAGAATACCTAGATCACCACGGGTCACCACCCTGGCTAATACCCATAGGTCTTCCAAGCCCCAAATATGTGCTCTCTAGCTTAGATGCACAGCAGATTGCTGTCCTTTGCAGATCTGGGCTGGAAGAACCTCACACTAATGAGTTACACAGCTCATTTCATTCTTAACAGGTGAGCAAATTCAATTTGCCTACGGCATTTACAGCTGAGCTAAATATGTTTGCAAGTATTTCCAGGCTTCCAGAATCTGGTCTGTCTAGCTAAGCTTGTCATCGTAGAAAGACAGTGGTACATAAACTCACATATAGCCAAGGCACAACCTTATACCTTCACTTGGGACCTTTTGAGTGTCATATGTTAAATGCTACCTAGGGAACCTGCATTTGTCGTGTCTGCTGTGGAGTGGACAAAGTGAGTGAATTTTATCTCCAGTCAATCAGGTTTTGTTAGTTTACCAGTGAGTAGAGAGGCCCTGACAGCACACAGTCCATCACAAAGATACTCTGATCACCAGTCAGAAGAAGCGATCAAAAATGGGTGTGCTTTGAGGAGACGCAATGGGTAAAGCAGAGACGTTAAAGCAGCAACATGAACCTGACTTCCCTTCAGCTTCCACTCCTTGGACGCTGGCAGCTTGAATCTGCGCTTCCCAGGAAGGTGAATCAAACCTAAATTCTGGGAAATAATAAAAAAGCCAAACAACCCCCAACTTCCAAATCTGCTGCTAGATGACTGCACTAAGCCATAAATCCAAGACCTTTCAGTCTAAAAAGTTCTCATTTCTTTTCACATTTTTGACTTGCCATGGATTTTTCTCAACCTCTAGTAAGTGGGTAGGTCACCAGGGATTACACAGATCACAGTGCTCCTGAAGAATGTGCACGTGTGATTACGTGGAAGTTTAGAGAAGCATGGACAAGAGTAATTGATGCTCAACTCTACTCAAACTCAGATTGAGAAACTGTGCTTTCTGCTGCCACCCAAGAGCCTAAGGGAACTGAGGGACCAGTCTGGAAGCACGATGCCATCCATGCCTGTTTTAATTGCCTACGCTATTGGTCTGGAGGCTGATATAGCTGCTCATTTTATCACAGAGAAAGTTTCAATAGATGTAAGCTTTTGGAAGATGCTGCCAGTGATCTTTTTTTTTTTGCTAGAGTAGTACTGGAGGTGGGATGCTCCCTACTAAAGAGCAATGACTTTCCTTCCTCTAAGATGTCCTCAAGCCAGGTAGGTTTCACCTGATGGTGAAAAGGACATTTCTTAAACCACAACATTCTGGTAACGTTTCTTCCACAGACTTCTTTTATGCACACATATAAATTTAGTATCCGAATAGCAGAACGCAGTATGTTGAAATGATCAGTCTGCCTTAAAATCTCGTAAGTGGTATGAGAACAAATCTATTGCCCTTCTTACTTTTTGCAGTTCATAGTATTTGATGAGTTTCACACTTCCTCCTGTGATGTTAATTAGTGAGTCACTCCAACTCTTGCTGAAGCCAACACTCCTGCTGCCGGTTGGGAGGGCCGAGGGGGGTTGGCAGGAGCGGCAGGTTGAGGCCAAGATTTTAACACCACTCTCAGTGTAAGCCTTCCCTTCCAAAAGTTTCCAGGAGTGCTCGTATCTCCTTAGACACTGAAGGCAACTGGGTAGGATGGGAAACCTGCAGCACACCAGGCCTGCTAACCCCACGGTCCACAGAAATCCTTGTCAGTACCAACAGGAGCAATGGGATGTTCCAGCTGCCCAGGTTTAACTTCTTGATTGCCCACCCAGGTGCCAGAGTTCACCTCTGAGCTCACTGCGGGACTGTGGCTACAGCTCCACGTCATGCTGGGGCTCATCTCACTATGCCAGTTTTACAGTGGTAGGAAGTGATGGGATAGCAAAGAAGTACAGAGAGAATATTCACCTGGCAAAAAAAGCCCTGTGTAAAGCGAAATGTGTTGGAAAGTTTTGTGTTTATTGTTTAGCATCATCTTATTGCATTTGTTATTTGTTGCTGGAAGATTATTTCTGATAGTGTGTCTGGAACACCTGGAGCTCTTCACAGGTGAAAAAGAAAGGAATATTCTGGGAAAACATGGTAAGAGTTATAAGCTTCCTTCAGTTTCTGATATTATTAATGATTTTCTGTATAGATTTCAACAAATAAATGGTTGGTGAGGGTATTTTTGTAGTGTCCTAAGTCTCTGCGTGGTAATGTGGTCGTTCATTCCAAGGTACACTCTGACCTCTTAGAAGATGTCCTTGTTTGATGAGGGTGTTCCTTATGTTGTTGA
Source organism: Cariama cristata (assembly GCF_000690535.1). Classification (NCBI taxonomy): domain Eukaryota; kingdom Metazoa; phylum Chordata; class Aves; order Cariamiformes; family Cariamidae; genus Cariama; species Cariama cristata. Next base: position 4,428 of record NW_009603094.1, on the reverse strand, counting down.
GATAGATACGTGCATGCTAGAACTCCACTATAAGCATTGAAAAATAAAAAGCTGCACAACTGAGTCATCAGAATCCATGGATGGATTTATAGATAAATAAATATCTACACAAGTAAATAAATAAATATCTACATACAGATCCACTTTGTTCATGAGGCATTAAACTGGCTCTGTGGAGACGATGTAAGTGAAACTACTACACAGCAGAATGAACTCAGAGAGGCAGTCAGTGAAGAACAGAAACACCCAGGTGGGACAGGGAAAACTTCTAACTCCTCAGACCTGATCTTCCAGAACCACAGCTACAACATAACTTCAAAGACAAACCTGGGAACTAAAAGTCATAACTTTTCAGAACATTAAAAACTAACGACTGAGTATTTACTCAATAAACGTTTTATAACCATGAAGTTATTTTTATACTTTCCCTCACATCTCACCAACAGTTAAGCCTGTTAAGAACTGTTAACTGTTCCACACAAGTAAACAACCTCTATCAGATCTCTAGGCCCATCATTGTCTCATCCCTCTCATACCTCCTCCTTCAAAATGTCAGTAATATTATGTTACACTCAGAGCGATCACTCCCAGCGTGATGTTTGCTGTGTCTAGATCAGACGTACAACAATAATTGCGTCTCCCTCCCAAATGTCCGTAATAGATGGTATCTATCTCTGCAAATCTTGTCATCTTAAACATCTAAGATGGCATCTTAGATAGTCACAGTTACCGAAGCACATCTAACTCGGTAACGTGTCGGGAAAATACAGGAAAATCCAGGCTGAGCCCGTGATGGGGTTGCTCCAAGGGCTGGCAGAGGGAAGCCACCAGCCCCATGGGTTGGGGGGACCCCCCCAGCTAAGCCAATGGAAGAAGCTCCCCATCAACTCCCCATCAATCCCACTACAGACTCAGAAAGAATTACTGCCTACGGGAGCACGGGACTCACCATGGGAAGTCAGAAAGAACATTTTGGGGTTGTGCAAGACTTACCATGGGATGTTTAGGGGAAGGACCAAAGACAGGAGAAGGGAAAGATCGAATTGGACTAGGGAAGAACAAGCGTGGAAAAATACAGAAGAAAGTGGATAGAAGGAACTGGACCTATGTAAACAGGGGGATGGTTTTGGTCTGCTCAAGGACACAGATAGCCAAGCCAATGACCTGTTGATCATCAGGAAGTGCAAAAGCATCCAGAAGTAACTGCAGCAAGAATTGGAAGACAACAACAAATCAGAAAACAAATGGTGTAATCATCAAGGAGGTATTCTCTAACCAATCCTGTAACTAAGGGCATGGAAAGGTACTGGGGTAACTGGAGGTGGCTGAAAAAATACCCTGGGGAGGGAGGACCTGTGACCCCGCTCCAGGATGCAGGACCGTCTCTGCAACCTCTGAGGAGCTCAGGGAGCGGGAAAGAGCCCAAGGAAACCCAAGATCTACCCATGACCCTGTGCTGGGACAATACAGCGTGGCAGAAACCACAACACTGACCCACTCAGCCTCCCTCCAGGACTGCATCCTCTCTCCCGCAGAATGAGGAGCTTGTGAAAGAAACCACAATGCCAGCCTGCCAACTTCTCTCCTCCTCTGCACCACCTCTCCCATGGCACAGGGAAGTCATGTCTCTTGTAAAATTTCATATATCTGTCTATTAAGCATAACTGGCAGGTTGGGGAGGGGGATGTAGGGGTGAGCTCTGTGGAAAGGTCACAGCCATGCTGGATACAGCTGGTTCCAGACAGCTCCGCCTGACCCACCACCGCAGGCCACAGCTGAGCACATCAACCAAGCCTCTGAGCCAAGCAGATGGGTTTGCAGCTTCTTTGAAAAAGATGCATTTAAGAAAAGGCAGAAAGCACCAGCACAAAAGAAAGAACCACCAGGCTGGAGGACGAGGATAGAGAAAACCATGCCTGAGCATGGGCCAGTGCCATGGAGCTGCCCAAGCAGGGCCCACAAGGCATGACCCTAAAGGGACTGCTACTGATGGAGGAACCACCACGCACTAACCCCAGTCTCCTGCGGTGCCCATTGCCTCACCGAAGGGACTGAGTGCAACGTGCGGCGAGGGGACAGGAGAAGAGAAAGAGAGGGGAAGGGGTGTGCAGAGGGAAGAAGGGTGTTTTTTATGAGGGTTTCTTTGCACTCCATTAAAGAGCTAGCTCTCTGAACTCCCTCCCAAGAAGGTTTCACTTCTACTACCCCTTCTGAGTCATTTTGTTACTGTCAGGGATATTACTGTCCCTCCAAACTAGATTGTTCTGGTTTAGAAATACACACGGACAAGCCTTCCACCAGTCAAGTCCTGCTCCTGCTCCCAGCTAAAACATACTTTGAATTGGAAGAGAACTCAGCAGATCTTCTGACCCCAGGAATGAAAATGAAAACTATTATCAACAGGTCCAATCCTCACCCTAACACCTATCTGACATCTCTCAAAGACCATGTGAGCATTTGCTCTCATCTCTTCAGTTCTTACGCCCCAGAATGTGTCTGGGTTCAAAAGGAAAGCTCTCTGGTTTTGCAGGAATCAAAGATGTTTAGGGATTCCCAATGTTCAAATCTTAGAAAGTTGCTACTTGCATGTTGTCCTCTTTGTATCTGCTGAAGGATATGGCGTTGAAGGAAAGGACGCTCCGTAAAGCTGCTTTATGTGCCACGGTAGACAAAGCCGACAAGCAGCACTATCCACTGGAGGGCAGTGAACGGCTGGGGAAATCTGAGGCGAGATTGAAAATGCTTCTGCCTAAATATGGCCCCTAACTATAAAGATCCTGAGTTGCCCAAGACTGAAAGAAAATGGTACAATTAGGTGTAACTGGCAGAGTTTTAGGTCTAGGCTGGATACTATAGGGAGACCAGAGTGGTCTGACAGTTGACTCCTGGAGGGACCAAGAGGTCCAAGCCAATTACTGGAGAGACTATAAGGTCCAGCGTCAACTGAGACCCATCTGCATGTACATGTCTCTGTACAGCATCGGTGGGACTGTTGGGAATGCATGCAACAGTCCATCTCAGTAATGACTACATCTGCCAACACGGAGCTGCGGCAGCCTCGCCTCTGTTGGGCTACCAGATTTGGCAATCCTGAAGCCAATGAGTTTCTCTCACAATATAGAAAGAAGCTCCAGCATTTGCAGATGAGTGACTCTGCACAAAGTAAACCATTCTCATGCTAGAAATGGACACACACGAGCCTCTATTCAAATGACTACTTGTCTGTATTGCATGTGCAATAGCCTTTTAATCCACCAACAAAAGGTCACTATGAATGCAATGCAGCAAATAGTGCTGAAACTTCAACTCACAAAATTTATTTATACTGTGGAAGTGCAGGGACAGAATTTGTAATTTTAGCTGACTTGAGAAATTAAAGAAAGATCTTTGGAGTATGTCCAATATCCTCACAGTTCTTAAAATATACCTACTCCATAAAACAAAGGTGTAACATCTGTGTATCTGTAATGTTTCCATGTCTGCCCTCTGAGTGTGTGTATTATTGATTTGGCAGTATTCATACTTTAACATTCAGAGTATGACGATGAATGTTAAAGATTTTCCTGGATAAGCAAACAATGAAACTACTTTTCTGTCCGCAAAACACATGCTATGGTCTAGCATGCTGAGTAAGTGTAATATATACTGAGGAAATTGCTCTTTACTCTTTAAAAATCAAACATTACCAAAGAAATAGTTACTATTTACCATTATTTACTCAGAATATCAAAAAGTCTTTAAAAAGTCTTTTTAACAGAACATTTGTTTCCCCACCCCCAGTGATTGTTATAGGAACTTTTGAATGGAGTAGAATAGACTAGACCCTTTCAGTTGGAAGGGACCTACAACAGTCATCTAGTCCAACCGCCTGACCGGTTCTGGGCTGACCAAAAGCTAAAGCATGGTATCAAGCGCATTATCCAAATGCCTCTTCAACACTGACAGGCTTGGCGCATTGACCACCTCTCTAGGAAGCCTGTTCCCGTGTTTGACCACCCTCTTGGTAAAGAAATGCTTCCTCTGTCCAGTCTAAACCTCCTCTGGCACAGCTCTGAACCATTCCCATGCGTCCTATTGCTGGATCCCAGGGAGCAGAGCTCAGCACCTCCCTGTCCATGTCCTCCCCTCAGGAAGCTGCAGAGAGCCATGAGATCGCCCCTCAGCCTCCTTCTCTCCAAACTAGCAAGTTAGACAAGCCCAAAGTCCTCAGCCACTCCTCATAGGACATTCCTGCCAGCCCTTCACCAGCTTTGTCGCTCTCCTCTGCATGCGTTCAAGGACCTTTACATTCTTCTGAAATGGCAGGGCCCAGAACTGCACACAGTATTCAAGGTGAGGCTGCACCAATGCTGAATATAGCAGGATAATCATCTGTAAACTTGTTAAATTTCATCCCATCAATCATAGCCCAATGCTCCAATCTATCTA
>NW_009603093.1:34933-45796 GCF_000690535.1 Cariama cristata | reverse complement strand
CACCCGGCAGCACGGAGCCGCCCTGTGCCCCTCCCCACCCCGCCCTCATTCGGCGTTATCGGTGAGAAGTAGGAGCTGCCTGCGGGCAGCTTAACGTCTCCAGTCGAAGACTTCATGACTTCAGCGTATGAATGGCTTCGTGCCCTGCTGCAGCCAAGGGATCTTTTGAAAAAGCTGAGTCAGCAGTACAGTATTCACTGTATCAGCAGGGCAGTCAGTTCACACAATCATAGAATAGCTCACGTTGGAACGGGCCCACTGAGGATCATCAAGCCCAACTCCCTGCTCCTCGCAGGACAAGGTAAAACTAAACCATATGCCTCAGATCATCCAGATCCTCCTTGAACTCTGACAGGCTTGGTGCCGTGACCGCTTCCCTGGGGAGCCTGCTTCGGTGACCAACCACCCTCTCAGTGAAGAACCTTTTCCTGATGTTCAGTCTGAACTTCCCCTGACGCAGCTTCATTCCATCTCCTCATGTCCCATCGCTGGTCACCAGAGAGAGGAGATCAGCGCCTCCCCCTCCACCACCCACCTTGAGGACGTTGTAGACTGTGATGAGGTGTGCATGTCCCCCCCCGAGCCTTTTCTTCTCCAAGCTGAACAAACCAAGTGACCTCAGCTGCTCCTCGTAAGTCTTGCCCTTGAGGCCTTTCACCATCTTGGTCCCCCTCCTCTGGACACACCTTCATAGTTCAGTATGCTTGTATTGAGGCACCCAAAACTGCACACAGTACCCCAGGTGGGGCCAAACCAGTGCAGCATAGAGTGGGACAATCCCCTCCCTTGACCAGCTAGCTATGCTGTGCTTGATGCACCCCATGACCCCCCGGGTTGGCCCTTCTGGCTGCCAGGGCACACTGTTGGTTCATACTCAACTCGCCATTAACCCAGACCCCCAGATTTCTTTCCGCTGGGCTGCTCTACAGCCTCTGGTCCCCCAGTTTCTATGCATAACCAGGATGACCCAGTCGCAGGTGCAGAATCCAGGACTTTCTCTTGTTAAGTTACATATGGTTGGTGATCGCCCAGCTCTCTAGTCTATCCAGATCTCTCTGTAAGGCCTCTCTACCCTTGAGGGAGTCCACAGCTCCTCCTAATTTAGTATCATTGGCAAACTTGTTTAATGTACGTTCAATTCCTGCGTCCAGATCATAAACACATTAAAAAGCACTGGCTCTAAAATTTAGCCCTGGGGAGTCCCACTGGTAACTGGTTGCCAGCCTGATGTAACCCCATTTACTATAACTCTGTCAGCCCAACCCATCAGCCAACTGCTCACCCAATGTATAATGGACTTGTCTAGCTGTATGCTGGACATGTTGTCCAGAAGGGTACTGTGAGAGAGAGTATCAAAAGCTTTGCTAAAATCCAAAAACCCCACATCTACTGGCTTCCTTTGGTCACGAGATGGGTGACCAATCCTTGTCATGAAAAGAAATTAAGTTAGTTAAACAGGACTTTACCCTCATGAACTCGTGTCGGCTGTGACCAATGACTGCATTGTCTCAAGTGTTTTTTGATAAATCCCAGAATAACCTTCTCCATAATTTTATCAGGCATTGAAGTGAGACTTACCCGAGTCTTCCTTCTTACCCTTCTTTAAAATTGAGAAAATTTTCTCTCCAGACTTGCAAGACTGTTGAAAAATAATGGAGAGAGGTCCTGTGATAACATCAGCCAGCTCATTCAGTACCCTGAGATGAATCCCATTGTGCCCCATAGACTTCGACACATCCAGCTGGAGCAGCAAGTCTCAAACAAGTTCAGGGTCGGCTGGGAGTTTATCATTCCCGGAGTCATGGTCTTCCAACATGGGGCTCCGGGAGTCCAAGGCCCCAGCGTTGGTGTTGAAGACAGAGGTGAAGAAGGCATTGAACATATCGACTTTGTCTACATCCCTGTTTGTGAGGTGACCAACCTCATCAAGTAACAGACCAATGTTATCTTTGATCCTCCTTTTGCTGTTAAAATATTTAACCCCTCCCTTTTTGTTGTTCGTCACAGTACTTGCCAGCTTGAACTGTAGTTCAGCTTTGGCCAACAAATTTTCTCCCTGCAATGGTGAATGGCATCTCTGTATGCCGTGTTGCCTGTCCTTGCTTCCAATGTCCATACACTTTCCTTTTCCTCCTAAGTTCTAGAAGAAGATCCCTGCTCAGCCAAGCCGTCCTTCTGCCCTGCTTGCTTGACTTCCAACACCTTGGAATTGCCTGCTCTTACGCTCGTAAGTTAAATTCCTCGTTGTGTGCCCCTATACAGATTGGTACTGATTTTAAGTTCTGGATTAAAGTTGTAACATTTTACCTATGTTTCTTTCCTTTTTGTGATGTTCCTTTAAATTCGTCTCTAATTTTTGTTCTCAGGCTTAGCTCCGGATAATGTAGTCTTGCTTGAATTGCTCATTTAAAGCCTTACTGAGCACATGTATGCACATGAATACGTTGCTGTCCTCACTTTGACTGCAGGCATTTGCAGAGCTGTGCCATTGGATCATGAGGTCTTTAAGGCAGGTGTTACATGTGGCTTACAAAGAGAAGAGTATGTTGTCATTTTACAACCAATAATAAAGCTGTTGACCTGTACTTGCTTTCAGGAAAATGAATGTCAGGAAAGCATCAGAAAAGCTGCCACTCATAAAGCTGAAAACTAGCTTTAATAATGAAAAAAAAAAACCCTGGGAAAAAATCCCAACCCAGCTGAAAAATCACTAAAATAGATAGTGCTGAGGTGGGATAGCTGGAAGACGTGTTAGTAGAGAATGTTTTTAAATGACTGGCTTCTACATCTAGTCCTGCTTTGGGAGTAAGGTGGAGAATGGGATTTCCTTTCTTAAGGAGTGGTGCTACAGCAAGTAAGGTCAGGTAGGCGGTCATTTCACCTTTTGGCAGTACAGACCAGTAGTTTCCTTTTTTTTCCTAAAGGGAAAGAATATGTATGTGCAAGTGGTGCAATTTTGTAGCTGTCTTGAAGATTTGTGTTCTGAATGCCAATGCTGGTTATTATCAGGAACAATGAAAAATGTTTGGAAAAGCAGTTTTAAAATTCCTTGGAACAAATGTCACAAGGGTGCTGGTGCTGACAAGTAACAGTAGAAGCTAAAAAGGATGAGTAATTTGTGCTTAATAGGGAAAAGAGAACTGAGATGTACGAAGTGTCATGGAAGTACTGAATCCTTTTGTACTATTCAGGGAGGTAATTGCAGAGGAAGTACTTGAAAACATTAATTTGTGTATTAGTGAGACGTAGAAAATAGACTTTTCAACTTTCCTGTGAAGGCAAACAGGACTTGTCAATGATTCCATAGTCAAAAGGATTGTCAGTGAAGTTAGTAGGGCAGTATTAGCAGCATAGCCAAGTACTTTGTAATAGAATAGAATTTTCCCAGAACATCTCTCTAAAAAAAGGGAGTTTGTCCATGTTTCAAAAAACTTGCTAATGAGAAGTGATCTGTCTGAAGTTTTGCCCAGTAAATCCATAAGGGAGCAGAAACTTGAACACAAGGTTCATAAGTTATAGGCCCTTCCTTTAACTATTGTTCCATCCCCAAGAAGGCCAAAGTAAAAGAGCTCCAAATGACTTTATTTCGTTCTTAAGGTCCTAATACCAAAAGGAAGCAAACCCCAAACTACTAGAGCTGCTAGCCCGCTCTGTTCTCAGGTAGGATTGGGCTGCATTCCTTTGGGAAGGGAATGCAGGAACATTGCACTGCCGGAGTAACAGAGCAGGTGACCTCATCTGCTGAGCTGAACACTGCTTAGAGAAAATAAAATGATGTTCAGTTAATATGATGAGGCAATGCTAAGAATGCAAAGACGTTGCAACTTCTTAAAAATGTAGATGATGTGTGAATATGATTAAACATGCATGCTATCCATTTTCATCTGACTCAGCAGTTAGTACTGTACTGTGACCTCTTGTCCCCTGATCTTTCTTTCTGGCTCTGTGCTTAGGGTCCCACTTACAGTGGGAAGGGGCGTTATTTTTTAGGCTTTGTCTCTCTGCTCAGGTGGCCTACCAGGTAAATTAAAGCTATGAATTCTTACCTGATTTATTTAAGTTACTTAAACTGTTGAAAGTCTTTCAGACCATTTTTTCCCTGATGCACAATGAGATAGGTGTTGCCTTGGGTTGTTTTGCTTTCGCATTTCCGTACCTCAAAGATTGGTCATATATGAACATGCACCTCTGAAGTGGTGTAGCGAAGCCGTGTTCTCAGAGGCTTGGATAGTACATTTTGCTAAAATGCTCACTGTTAAACGGATTGCTAGATTTGGGACTTGAAAGGAGTTTTTCTTAGGGTGGGGACCTTGGCAGCTTTTTACTTTTCTCTCTAGGCTAGAGTATGGCTTTCCCCCTATGATTCTGCAAATGTATTTCACCTTGTTAATTCTCTTCTGTTGACAACACGTGGGTCTTGATCTGTGCTTGAGGCATCTGGTGGTGTAATATCTGGAGAACACAAAAGCTTGCAGGTCATTTGGTTCCAAGTATAGTTAACAAGGTGAAGTGAAACACAGAGTGTGAGACTACATTTTCACCGTTTCATAGACTTTGACTGGATTCTGTGGGAAAAGAAGTACGACTTGGACTATAATGTGAGGGGCAGAAGGCATCAGGCATAGAATAGGAATCCTCAAAAACTGTGAGAAGTCTAGGTTTTTACACTTTTTCAGTTTGCAGACAGTCGTGTCTCTGAAAACGGGCATTTCTGGTTGTGTCAGCAGGCTGCTAAATTGTTACTCAGGAAAACTTCTAAAAGATGCATTGCATTTTCAACGGAAGCTCTATTTAATTTTTTTCTAGCACAGAAAATTCAGCATGTGATGGAGAGTAAAAAAGGGATATTGTAAATTTAAATGAAGGAGGAACAGATCTAGGAGCTAGTATGGAAATTTAGCAACTCTGTTCCTACTTTGGTACTGCTTCATCAGCCGGGTGTCTGCACCACAGTTGTTTTCTTTGTATAAAGCAGGTCAGGTGGCCTTGTTTAGCATCCTTCCTGAAAGCAATAACAGTCAAAAGAAAAACTGATTGTTTAACTGGCAAATGAAACATTGGGTGTCTTGTAGTCAGAGGAGGAGTGGCAGGGGATGAGGCCTTTCTTATCTCAGTTTCTGTGCTTCCTTTTTCTTCACTTTATCCGAACTTTGTATGCAAGATGAAATAAAGGAGTAAAATGGTATCAGCATTCTGCAGTAATTAAGTATTGCAGTGAGTGCTTCACATAAAATTGTTGCATAAGTTGCAGAGATAATGAGATAAATGAGGTAATCACAAAGGAACGTGGAGAAAACCAGTCTTGTGAGCCAGGCGGCCTGGCTGTCAGCCTGGTGCCTCTGTCTTTGGTGGAAGGGATGGGACTGGTGTGGAGTGGCAGAGTGCAGCCAGGTACCGAGCGGTGGTAGCCACAGGGCGGGGAAGGAAGGGAGGAATTCGTTGGGTTGCCTGAAGGAAAAGCAGGAGGCTGTTCTGGGGAAGAGGGGAGTCCTCCAGAGTGGGGGAATGGGGCCATACCACTTAAACAGAGGCCAGGGTCAAGCGAGTGTGCCGCTCACGAGGTACTGTGATAAAATTGCAGGACTGTAAGGGGCAGAACAGGATATTCGGAAGAGGACTATGGGTAAGGAAGCAGCTTTAAGTGACTTACAGTGTAGTACTACACTGGAAAGAGTTCTTAAAATATTTGTAATAGCTGGATTTAGTGTGCCATCCCTTCCAAATTCTGGGGTAGAAATTATGCAGAATCTTCTTGGGGATTGTTATTATAATAAGTATAATCTTATTATAAGATTCTTGAATTTTTCTGTACCTCCAGCAAGGTAATTCCATTTCCTATTACTTATTCCCATTAGCTGTCTGTCTTTTTTTTCCCCCCTTTTGAGAAGCTGAGGCAAAGAGTTTATTTTTGAGTTATACTTTGCAGTGTATAGTAAATGTGATTTTAGGGGAAGTTTTCACTTTGTGTTTGCTCTTTTTGACCTTCTATGTGCATAGCTTGTTTGGAGCAATTTCTTTTTAATTTCATGTAAATTCTGAGAAACATTCATACAGTTGTATTTAGAAATTAACTTTGTACAGTTTTCGTGTTTAATTGGCGTACAGATTTGTGGTAGTTTTAGCATTTCTGTTTTGAAGAAGAGCTCCTGTGATATTCAAGTCAGCTGAACTGAAAAACTCGAGACTAAGTGCCTAGCTCTTTTCCTTAGAAGCTTCTTTATAGAATTTTTAAAATTTATTCTTTCATTTAATTTATATTGAGTAATTTGATTTATAATAAGTAGAACTTGCATATTAGAAATTATATAGGCTTGTAGGTAGAGGTTCTGCCATTTATTGGACAAATTAATAGAAGAGGTAACTTGAAACATTTAAGGAGCTTGGAAATACTTACTAGTAGCTTCCCACCCTAAATTAGGATGGATGAACTCAGACTTTGCCCTTGAGATTCTTCTTGTGTATGTTCAAAATTTAACGCCTGTTTGACTGTGGTAGATGTAGCAGAGAGAGGAAACTGTTTTTTCCACAAAGTTGAGTTGCAAATCTCCTGTTCTCCCCACCCCTGCCACTTTCTATCCTGTTTCTTTTTGTTTATTGCTGTGGTTTCTGATTTAGCACCATTGGGAAGTTAAAAAGAACAATTTGCTTAAATCAGAGTGGAGCTAACCCAGATAAAGGCTTGCAGGCTTTGCTCGAAAACATGACACTTTATGTGATCATTTGTTGCGGCATGTTTAAAACAAAATTAAACAAAGCATTAGAAGAAATGTGACTGAAAGAATGAAATTAATGACCCTTAAAGCATTAATTTTACCTCTGTTTTTTGTCTTTCTTTCCTCATTTCTTTATGAGAGCCTGCTGCAATTTCCTAACCCCTGTCTCTGTGAGCACTCTCTTGTACGGCCTCCCTCTGAGAGGTATTGGAAGGAGCAGAGAAAGGGGAATATTGTCATCCACTCCTGTCCCATTTCTCCCAAAAGAAGGTTCTGTAGTTCTCAGACTGCTTTGGCCAGGTAACGATTACCCTGTCATTTACTTCAGTTTCTGCAAAATTGATGAGATGTTACTTTCCCATGGTTATGATGTGGATGAATTCATACTACTTGAGAGTTGCTTAGATGAGGAAGCCAATACAGGCAAGCATCTGTGTAGGAAAGTCTGTTGGTTACCTTGCTTGTGCCCTGGGATCATCGATATCCACTAAAGACCTTCTAAAACGCTTGTTTGTGGTTGGTTGGGGGTTTTTTTCTTCCAAAACAAGCAAAATTAAATAACTTTGACTCTTGCAAGTGTTGTTTCTTCTCTGGGAAATGGCCAGAGGCACGTTTGCTTGCTTCTGCCTGTCCTCTCAGAGAGTGGAAAAATGGTTAATATGAAAAAAGAATGCAAAGTTGTGCCAGACCATGCTTGTTTGTGCTGGCCTCATGCAGGGGCTCTGAAAATCACTTTTGCTATCCCAGTGAATAAATAATTCTTTTCAGCTGGATATCATGGAGTGCAAGGATGGCTCAGGAAGCAAAAAGGCAGGAGGTAAAGCAGCGGAGAGTCTTTAAGATCCAGGATGGTTGCTTTAGTGTGTGTGCTAAGGAGGGGTTTTTTTTGTTATCAAGTTTTTTAAAAAAAGTGAACTGTAGATCTGTTGCTGTATTACAGCATTGCTCTAAGAAACTTCAAAGGGGAAGGCTTGGCTACAATATCAGAGGAGCTTGTGTACCTAATCTGTTGAGATAGATTACCACTGATCGTGGTGAGAGCGAGAGACCACTTTGATAACAAAGCTTAAGAAGTTGTTTCTGACAGAAGCACTGGGACTGTCCCTGTGCCTGAGGCAGTAACTGGTGGCGATTGTTGCTGTTACAGTGTCCGCTGACTTTGGGTAATGTCCTACCCGTCTGTCTTCGTTTTCGAATTTATGTATCTTTCTTTCCTGAGGCTAGAAGATGTGTAGATGGTTTCAGCTTAAGACACACAAATTCAGGTATCGCCATGTGAGATGTATGTCTCCTACTATAGTCTAGAGCAATTTACAATCAGTGAATTGGCGATCAATTTTCAGTGTCATAATATTTAACTGAATCCTGCTCAGACTTCTGTTACTTCTGTTAATACAGCCTAGCACACTTGCCCTCTATTTTTGCTTTTCTTTAGCCAGTTACTTTAATAAATACGATGATATCTTGGCTAACTGCCTTAGGACATTTGTATTATATTGTCTACCTGGACTTCAGTAAGGCCTTTGACGTGGTCTGCCATAAGATCCTCATAGAAAGCTGATGAAGTATAGGCTGGATGAACAAAGAGTGAGGTGGGTTGAAAACTGGCTGGACGGCCAGGCCCAGAGGGTGGTGATCTGTGGAACCAAGTCCGGTTGGAGGCCGGTAACCAGTGGTGTGCCCCCGGGGTCAATACTGGGCCCAGTCCTGTTCAACATCTTCATGAATGATCTGCAAGCTTGAAGATGGCACCAAACTGAGAGGAGGGGGTGGTAGACCCGAGCGGTTGTCGTGCTCCCATCCAGAGGGACCTCAACAGGCTGCAGACATGGGCCGACAGGAACCCCCTTGCAGTTCAGCAAGGGGAAGTGTAAAAAGTCCTGCTCCTGGGAAGGAATAACCTCACGCACCAGTGTGTGCTGGAGAACAACCAGCTGGAAAAGGACCTAGGGCTACTGGTGGGCACCACACCGAACACAAGGCAGCAATGTGCCCTGGCCGCAAAGGCGGCGACCGGCACCCTGGGCCGTGTTAGGAGGAGCGTTGCCAGCAGGCTGAGGGAGGGGATCCTGCCCCCACCCCACACCTGGGGTGCTGGGTCCAGTTCTGGGTCCCTCGGTGTAAGCAGGGTGTGGGCAAGCTGGGGAGAGCGCAGCGCGGGACCCCGAGGGTCGTGAAGAGGCTGGAGCACCTCGCGCGTGAGGAGAGGCTGAGGGAGCTCCCTGCTCCTGAGCTTTTAGATGCAGCTTTTTTTTTTCCCACTTCTTTTTTTTTGTTTTGAAGACTACTGATTTGTAAATCTTCATTATTGCTTTAGATCAGTTATAAATCTCCCACCTCCTGATGACGCTAGCTAGTAATACCTATCATTTTACATAGGTATACAGAGAGATTTTTGTGATTTCTTCCATGAGTTCTCTCAAGCAGGTTTTACTTTTGTTTTGATTTGGTGTGATACTGATCCAGTAGTTTTTCACTAATACATGTTAAAGCATCCAATAAATTATTCTGTTTATGTTTGCTTTTCCTCAGGTGTTTTTTCCTTTTTTAAGTGTTCATGACAAGAAGATTCTCCCCTGAAGAAATTTTTTTCCTAGTAATTAACATTTTGTATGTGTTATGTAAAACCTTTCTGAACTAGTATGAACCTTTTGGAAATGTTTGCACTAAACGGTGTGTTTGTCCAACCTGTATTTCTATGCTAAACTAAATCCTGACAGCTGGAGCAGGCCTTGGCCAAGGTAGGTGATACTCCGTTTTTAAATCTGGAAAAAGCTCTATAGCTTTCCTTAACTTGGCCTCTGCTGAATTCTGGCCATTGAACCGTACGTGGCAGATCATCTTTTCTGTCACTAGACGTCATTCTGAGCCATATATTTTTTAATGTACGTTTTTCAAGTCCTATGGAAAGATTACCATTATGCCTACCAAAGAGGAGAGAAAAAACCTGAATATTTCCATTTAACCCTTCTCATTAAAATGTTACTACAGTAGTTCCCCTTTACAAGTGACAGAGGTGTTCTTAAGCAAGTTTGTAAATTCACATAAATTAAATTTGGGAACTAACTGTTTGAATGGAAAACACGTATGTTGTCCATCTTCCTTCACCAAACTCCCATACCTACTTGTGTCCATGTTTCCATTATTGTTGCTTTTCAATCTTCTAGTTTTATATTTGCTGCTCTTTAGCAAATTGCTCTAATTAATTTTCCTGCAACTCGTCATTCAGTTCTTTAAGTTCTTGAATATCTATCTCTTTCATCAAACTCAATGTTTTGTGCAACATTTACTATTTGAACTACATCATCTTCCCATTTCTCAAATCTTTAAAAATCATGAGCATAGTCTTTCCATAGTGCCTTCCAAGAATCATTTGTTGTCTCGCTACTTACTAAGTCTTATGAAGCAAGAATGTTTTTCAAGGCATGTTGCAACTTCTCAAAAATTCACATGCTGCTGATTTATTTGATTTGACATTTCCTTCAAATAATGTGTTTTTCAGAAATAAAACATTTTGAAATTAGCACTCGAGTGGTTTTAACGCTGAGGTGGTGTTTGGTGGTAAGCACAACTTACATCTTCAGAGGCAAATCGCAGAGGGGAGCTGGCTGGCGGGTTTACTGAGGATCAGCATGGTGGTAAGTGCTGGATTACCTGGCCGACTGGGGCAAGTCACTAACCAGTCTTCTGTAATACTGGATGTTAGCATGCCTTTTTATCGGAGCACTAGTGACCAGGTAACATAAGTAGGGTTAGCTCTTTCGGCACCCCCAGGTTTCTTGAGTGGTGAACTGGTAGGGGTTTACATTTGAACTTGCCACATAATATTGAAATGGGGTGTTTTTTTTCATGACCTCAGATTCGGATGCTTGCTTCTCCAGAGCAGTAAAAGCCTTTGATGGATGGCCCGTGTATCTAAGCGTTATGTATATTCTGAGCACACGTTGCAGTGCATAGCCTCTGCCTCTTTCACCTGCTTGGAAAAGCATCTGCAGCCTTGTGATCAACACTTGATCGTTCCTCCTAAACTCCATTATAAAAAGACTGGGTTTTTGGTTTTTAATTTTCATAGCCATCCTTGATTGGTTTGAAAAATTCTTGACTGTTGAATCTTCACCTTATTCCTGAAATAGATTGATTTTTTTTTTTA
>NW_009603093.1:22761-34902 GCF_000690535.1 Cariama cristata | reverse complement strand
CCCCCCCGCAGGCAATACTGCAACTTAATACATGGAATTCAGGGTTTTTGTGCTCTTTCTCTCAGAGCATTTTTCAGTCAAAGGGTTCCATATGTGGCCAGTTATCTCTAGGGATAGATCATTTGGGTTTTACACTTAGGTTTTTTAATATGATTTGTTGTTATGGTATACTGACCTTACATTACATTCTTTCACATTAAACAAGACTAAGGGCTGTCGCCATTGCACAGTTCACCAGTCTTCGCGGTATTTCTGAATTTGTCCCATGATAACTTTCATAGGTTTTTATTAGTATTATCTGCTGGGATTGATCAGTATGTTGTGAGGCTAGTGCTATTTTCAGGGACATATTCTATGCTGAAATACTGCCAAGTAAGACCAGTCTCCTGGAAGACATATATGTGATTCAAACACTCTGTGTTTACCACCAAGTCCACGTTTTAGCCCCAGTCCCTTTTGCACTGTAACTGAAGTACACAATATGTGTTGTCACAGTACCATAGCACACATTCTACTTTAAAAACAACCAACTAACTAAAAAAACCCCACTTTAACATAGACCTGGAAGCAAAAATTTCATTGAAAATTGAGATAAATTACATAGACAAATATCTGTGTCTTAGAAGAAAATGCAGTAATTAATAAAACACCCATCTATCGTATAGGGGTGCAATAAACTAAAAGAAAACACGATTATATTAAAGCTGTCTCTGCTGGGAAGCGTTTGATGTGCCAACAGCTGACTCGGCCACTGGCCAGAGACTAAGCTAACTTCAAGAGGACATGAGACAGTCCTGGACGTGATGTGAGAAATTGCTGGACGCAACAGGTAACAACGTGAGAAGCTGACAAAAGCTGCAAATAGTGTGTGTTTGTGTGTGTGTGCGCGCATTTCACAGGTAGTTACGGGAAAATTACGTGAGGAACAGAGGAATGCTGCAGATCACTGGAGTAACTGGGGACTTTTTAGAGTAGAATCTTGCTTTTAAACTTGGATTAATTATTGGTCTCAGTAGCTTTCTAGCAGTGTGTTTCTAATGTGTTACAAAAGCTGTACTACCTGCAGGACCGTTTGTTAGAGGGAAGCTGGAGGGCCCGTTCTGGTCGGCCCAGCTTGGCGGCGCATCCTCGGTGTGCGCAGAGACACAGCCAAACCCCGGCAGAAACACAGACAGCAGCACCGCGCCGGGCACCACACGCTCGCCAGCAGCAGCCACAGAGGCAAGAACAATACCGATGGCCTCGTCACACAAGAGGAGCCCTTTTCATCCCGCCTGCCCCTCCTTCCCGTTTTCCTGTTGAGTCTGTATAAGTCTACACTTTAGATCCTTGAACGCTCCAAGCTGATCCAAGACAAGAGTGTTCCTGTGGTACCCTGTGACACTACCAAGGTCCCTTTTCCATCTGTACCTGCAAGTCAACAGTTGCAAAGGCTGGAGAAGGAGGCTGAGGTCTAGAATGACACCGTCTCTAGAAAAAGGAATTCTGCCTCCTTCCCATCGAGGTTGCTTTTCTTTCTCTGTGCTGGCACATCTTGGTGGCCATCCGTTGATCCAGACAAAGGAAAACTTGTTTGGGCTACATGAAATGTGTTAGTTTTTTACCAGTTAAACTGTATTTTTAAAAACTGTAATCATGTAAAGAAAATAGCTTTTTTTTTTCTTTTTAAAGCAGAGCCAAGTAAAGATAGCCAAGAGGCTTAAGATCTTGCTGATATCACTGTGTTTCCTATTACATCAGCTGATGAGCAGGGCTCAGGCTGCGCATTGCTTCCAGCCTACTACTGTTACCAGCCGTGTACTGACTCACCTGTCCACGTCTTCCCTCGTCCACGCACACACAGGCACCCGCCACACACCCGTGGCAGTTGGTCAGATGGAACCAAAGCCTCAGGGCTGGCGCTCCACAACCTCACCGCAGCCAGGAGGCAAGGGGCTGGAGCAGGAGGCACCGCAGAGATCGGCAGCAGGGACCGGTCCTCGCTGCCACAGACAGCAGCGTCACGTCGGGCAGCCTTTACCGACAGTGGCCCCGCACGAAGCATGCAGGCAGCACAGCACGCCGTACATCGCTGTAAGCGGCCCCACGTATAGATGGAATTAGTCTCTCTGCAGTTAGCATCGGTACTTGTCTTAAAGGTTGTAACACTGAACAGCACATTATAGCTTTTTTTCTCATTCCTGAATTTACCTCCCTCTCTTGTATGCTGTTAGGCAGGATGATGTTTTTTAAATAGGTGTCAGTGATGAATGTGATAACTAAACCATCGTACCCTACAAGTATCATCTCACCTGTTTGTCCCCATTTCCTTTCCCCACTACTGCAGCTTCTCTGGAGCAGAAACCTCTGCTCCTCTCCCTTCCCCCCAAGAGTGAATCCACCACTTCCAAAACAAGGAGTCCGCTTCAAACTACATAAAGATGGAGCTAATAGTTACTGGTTTAGGTTCTCTTCCTCCCCTTTCAGCACAGATGCCGGTTTTCTACCAAATTTACATGAGTAGCACGTGCTCATCTTGATATTCCTGCAGTCGGCATTGCTTTTGGTGATCAGTAATTTCTGCAGGCAAAAGCAGGAAAACCACCAGTATGTTCGCTAGATGGGAGGGTGACCAATAATAAGAACCAAAGCGCTGATACAGAACGTGCAGACTTCACTCAGGGCAAACCACATTAACTAAAGGTTCTAAAATGTAAAGTAAACTTTATTATCCTTGAACCACAAAATAGATTTCTTTGGTTGTACAAATTTCACTAGTTACAGTCTTGATGCGCTAATTTTCCCTCAGAGTCTCTCAGGAGAGAATGGGAGAGAACCCAGAGCCTGGCACCAGGTACCGCAAAGGGAAAGAAAAAAAGAATCACAAGTTAGTCACCAAAACCAATCCAGGATTGTGTCCAAAATTGCTGTTGTTAAAAAGCAAATGCTAAAATTAGATTTAAAAAGGAAAAGCTCAAATTGCTGATGATGGGAGCAGCCACAGCTGCAGTTTGAGATTATGAGAGTTCCCCCTTCTAAGCTCTGTAAAATTAAAATATACGAAGTCAGTTAAAATGATCGACTGGGTTTTGGCATGAAGGGAGATTCTCAACCAAAAGAAACTGCATCCAGTTCTTTCATTCAGCAAATATACAAGCAGAAGTGCCTGTCGCTCCCAAGCCACTTTGAGCCACTGAAAGGCTTAGGGCAGACGGATCAGACTGCTGCCAAGCTCAGATGCCTTGCTCCCTATAAGAGGCATTAGGAAAAAAAAAAAGGGGGGAGCGGGGAAGGGATGTTTTACTTCAGCAGTGGGCAGCAGAGACTGATTTCAGAGCTATAAGCAGCATCTGTCTCCTCCGCATCTGCAGAGCTCACTCGATACAGAATCTGTTCACAGCCCTTGTTCCACTCATGGAAACCAGGAATCACACCCCGGCTCCTTTTTCAGTTTCATTTTTTTCCTCTTGCATGGGCAAGCATGTATTTTCCCTGTTCTGCATGGAAAGGGGCCTGAAGCCAGTAAGCTGGCGAAGAGGAGAATTGCGTAGTTATTGCAAGGCATAGGCCAGACCCACCCTGCGTCACTGTGCTCCCTGCCTGGCAGGTGCCCCTCGAGAGCCCGGCACTGGGCACCCCCGTAACGTCACATTGCATTTCACAGCTAGCAGGCAACATAGTGGACTCACCCACTAGTATCCTCCTACCTGTAAGACCCCATTACTCCTAACCTGACCCCAGCAACACCACTTCCTACCCTTCCCCATTTCCTGAATCCTAACCCACTATCTTATCTGCTGTTTACACCTCCTATCTCTGCCACCGTACCCTAACCCCAACTACTCTGCTCTCTAGTGCTGTCACGCATGCACACCGCTATACTCTTGCTACAGCTGTTCAGCTCTTTTTTTATTTCTTCCCCACTTCACCCAGTCAGGCATGGTGCCGACAGAAGACAGATACCTGGCCTCCTCTGACACTCGGTACAGTGTGCTTGTGGAGTGGTTCACGCTGCCTGCCTCAGACACACACGATTACGTGCACATCTAGGTAGGCACCTGTCTCCCAGAACAGCACAAAAGGCTGGCAGGAGCGGTGTCACACTCGGGATAGATCGCTGCGCTCACAGAGGCAAGTGGCACAGAGCTGGCACAGGCTCCTGCTTATTCAGTTGTCTTTGCTTGAGCACATAGGTGTCAGTGTCAGAGGGAGGCACTTCACTGAAATTCCTTTTTTCTTTTTCTTTTTTCTTTTTTCTTTTTTTTTTTTTTTTTGCCTCCAAGCTACCCATTTCCACGTACTCCCAAAAGAAAGTGAGGTGACACGGTGTGGGAGGTGGAAGGAGATGCTTTTCGGCAAAAGACTGGAAATTAAATAGGAGCAAAGGCAGGCTGGACCTTCCTTCTAATTCATACCAGAGTAGAAGCTCCCATATTAACCACTAAAAAATCCAAGTTGAGGAAGTAACAGCTGGAGCCCAACACACTCTCACACTCCTATGTTCTCCCTGTCCTACCCTTCCCCCACACACAATATTTACAGGCTAACAAGCTGCAGCTGCCCACTGTCCTACCCACACCTCCTCTCAATCTGCCATCAATAAGTCTAGTGTTGTCCCATTTTGTTTAGGACGTGCCCCAGTGTGTTACTGGGTGAGAAACGAGGGCGGTTCACAGCCTTGAAGGAAGTTAGTCGACCATAATGCTCCCTGGGGCGCTCAGTTCCCATCTAGAGTCCAGGAGGCAGCAGTGGGGACAGTCCGGTGCTGTCCCTGGAGCACAGGAAGCCGAAAAGCCCTGTGCGGGGCTACTCCATCGCCCAGGTGCATCAGATCTTCTACGTAGGGACAGCAGCCTCCAGACTGCGCCGGCTGTGTCGCAGTTTGCGTTTGCTGCTGTACAGGGCCATTTCTTCAAGTGCTGATGAAGTAGGTGTTGATGAATCCCGTGTTACTAACATTTCCTCTTCCTCTGGCTGCCCATCCTGCTCCTGGGGAACTGTGTAGACAAGAGGAGTTACGGTTTTAAGAGAAAGTGCTAGGTTAAGTATATATAGCTGATACAGTTAATGTAGACATAAGGGAATACCCAGGTGCTGAATTTGAGACAGCACTGAAGTCTTAGTGATTCACAGTAATCCCGTGCCCAGAACTTTTAGGTGATCACGTACTGACTACTGTGGATTCTGGGAAGGAAGTCACATGCGCGAGAAGACACCTGCCCCTAACACTCACGATTCACTGAAAATTACTGGAAGTGCCAAGCCTTAAGAAGAATCAAGTACACCGAAAGGACAGACTAGCGTATGCTAGTGCTCCAAGCATTTCACTAGTTTCAATAGAGCAGCATGCACTAAAGAGCAGTGTGACCGCCAGTATGGTATGCCCTAGCTAATGAGACAGCGTTTTCATAGAATCATAGAATGGTTCGGGTTGGAAGGGACCTTAAAGATCATCTGGATCCAACCCCCCTGCCCTGGGCAGGGACACCTTCCACCAGACCAGGTTGCTCCCAGCCCCATCCAACCTGGCCTTGAACACTTCCAGGGATGGGGCAGCCACAGCTTCTCTGTGCAATCTGTGCCGCTGCCTCACCACCCTCACGGTGAAGAATTTCTTCCTAATATCTCACCTAAATCTTCCCTCTTCCAATTTAAAGCCATTGCCCCTTGTCCTATCACTCCCTGCCCTTGTCAAAAGTCCCTCCCCATCTTTCCTATCAGCCCCCTGTAGGTACTGGAAGGCTGCCCTAAGGTCTGCCCGGAGCCTTCTCTTCTCCAGGCTGAACAACCCCAACTCTCTCAGCCTGTCCTCACAGCAGAGGTGCTCCGGCCCTCGGATCATCTCTGCGGCCCTTCTCTAGACCCGCTTAATTTTGGTCTTGCTTAATGGTGAAGTTAGACGACCAAGTCCTTTCTGTAAATTTAGACTGTGACTTGGGTCCCTCACCAAAGGAACTCACCAGGAAAGATACTCCGTCAGGGCAGACTCCCAGTTAACTTGGTCTCAGGCCTTTTAGGATGTGTTCTGCATCTAAAGTACACCGCTGTTACTACCCTCCTGAGGAGCTGGTAGAGCTTACCCGATGTGCTTCCACATACACCTGAACATCTGCCCTTCGCAATAATTTGGCTTGAGCAACTACTGTGAGATCCTTGGGTAAAGAGGAAAAAGTTCCACACACCCACAGATTTTTTTCTCATCAAGTGCAAACTGGCTCCTGGGAAGCCTCTCTAAAGTCTTTGAACGTAGCAGAGCACCTCAAATACAGAAATCCGTGAAGGTATATTAGATCAAAGGTGCACATCCTGCTGAGCTCTTCCCAGTGGCCCGCCCTCCGCTCTAGAGCCCGACTCCAAGATGCGATATCCCCCTTGGTACAGTGCCCAAGTATGAGCAGTTGCTGTAATTCAGAACCCTTCCTGAGCTATTAACTGTAGCATTAACCTGTTGTTTGAAAAGTCCTCAGAACCAAATGAATATAGGTGACAAATCTGACGTCTTGAGAGGATACTGGGATCGGTAAGCAGATGACTGACTTCGAAACAAGGCAAACAGGTATAAAAGAAAGGCAGGGGCACATGCAGATAAAAATCCAGATGGGGGTGGGGGAGGAAATCACTGTGGCTTAGAGGGAAGTAATTCCTTTTAGACCCTCTTAGACTAGAATTTGCCAAAGGAGCCATCAAACATGCCAGTTAAGTGATCTCAACACAGCATACTGAACTTTAAAAAAAAACAAACCACAAACCAACCCACACTTTTGATTGTTCCTCAGCCAAAGCTCTTAACGAAAAGAAGCTGCCAGGGGATAAGAAGGCACATCCTTGAGTGGGGAAGTAAGTCGTTAAAACAGAAAAAGTGCAGGAGGGTATTACCTGCTACCACAACAGAGAGCAGCTGTCTGTATTAGGGGCAGTCTTTAGTGACTTACGAGAAGGAATAGAAGGAAGTGATGAAGGCTGTATCGAGAAAGACTGCTGACGGTACCAAGCTGTCTATCAGAGTACTCAAATGAAATTCAACCACAAAAAAGGGTATTAGGATTTTACAGAGTTGACTGGGCAATGATGTGGAAGGTGAAATTTACTGCAAATGTGAACAGATTCAAGAAAGTAATAACTCTAAAATTAAAGGCCTCTGGCTTACAAAGTACTAAAACACAGATTGTTGTAGCCTGGAGTAGTATTCTGGAAGGCACCACTTTACGCTTTTCTTCTTCTATGCTCTTTTCTTGGTATTCCCAGTGGCTCGCATCAGACACAATCTTGGAGTAGCCAGAACCTCACGCTGACTTAGTAAGTTTATTTTTATGCTATTGGCTGATGCTTAAGCTCAGGAAAAGTAATATAATCCTGATTGCATATAAAATGCAACATCCTTAAAATGAGATCATGATTCTGTAGGCTTTCTGAAAACACTGGCACGCTTCTCAGTGATACCATTTCACTTTTGAGGATTACATATTGGAAAAAATGGGAGAACATACAGAACGCCTTCTGCCAGTGCATAAACTCATCGTATATGTACATTTGCAATACTGCATGCAGCCCTGTTCTCCTTCTCTACCTTAAAATCGTGCAGATGAGATAAAAAAGGTCCAGAGGGGTGTGGGAACAATTCCCACAAAGAATAACTAGGATTCTTCAGCCTGGAAGAAAGATAACTGATATGATACATCCTCCAGGAATGGTACAGAAAAAGTGAATAAGACGTAGTTATTCACTGCAACCCAGAAGACCCAAGGAAATTATCAGAAACAGAATTAAAGTAAACAAAATGCCTAATTATGGAACTCGATGCCACAAAGTGTCATGAGAGATTAAAACAAAATGTGGACAATTTTACAGAGGATCATTCCATTGATGATCTAGATACGCTACCTGGCTCAAGCCATCCCTACTTAATAGGTGATTACAGAAAATCAAGAATATGCATCTCTGCAAGCTCATTTTCTTATAGTCTTTCCCCAAGAACACACTTCCAGCCCAACAAGATACTGGTATATTCTGAACCAGTACAAGCCTCCCTTACATGCTTCCTATTCTATGAAAGAAATCAGAAAATACTGGAAAAGAGCCCAGGCATCACAACTAGTACAAATCTAGGGATTCTAGTTTTGTGAATTTTTGGCATTTTGGTGGGAAAGAATCCGTAAAATAGAAGTCTGGAGAACTAAAGCGTGGATGCAGGTCTTTGGAGTACAGATGTGGCTAAAAAGGCTGGATGGGGATGAATTAACAATACAAGAAGGTAGAGAGATTGTCGTTCATTCCTATGTGTATGTGAGCTGCTGAGCTGAGTCCTAAACAAAACTACCAGTACAGTAGCGATTAGTCCAGCGTAGGATAAAAAGATACCTTTCCTGTATAAATTATTGTAGACGTTAGACATCCCAAGTGGACAAAGTCCACGAGGACAAAAGTAGTTTCTTACATACTATAAGCAGGTACGCAGTAATAAGTGCCACACAAAGTTATCAAGTGTGTATTTCTGAAACCTGATGGTTATAAGATTGGAAAGCAAAAGACTCTGGCTCTAAGTGATCTGGAAAAGTTACGTCATAAAGCAAACACATAGCATGGTTCGACCCTAAAAATGCTATAATGTAGAGTTCAGTAACTTCATGGCCTCTTGAAAACCTTGGAATAAATGTTTCTAAACACATTTAAAAGATGAAGACCATGAAGTCAGACCTGAGAACGGAAAGAACTACTTCTTAGAGCCCATCTGCAATGGACAAGAAGAAAACGGTGTGCTTTGAAAGACGTTCAGGAGAGAGAGATGCTAATCCTTTCCTGCAGTCCGCAGTAAGGTATCCTTGGAGCTTCTGATATAATACTTTTCTAGCGTGAAGTTTAGGAATTGCTTGTGAGTTTACTGTATGATCAAAAAGCCATAATTCCATGATCAAGGATAATTCTGATTAAAATCCCAGAGTGTGTAAAGGTGTACAGAGAAAAGGCGTCACTAAAGGTAGCAATTAGATCTCTTTAAAGCTGTATTAAATACACAAAGAAGTGAAAGGCCTGATAGGGTATGTCGAATTGGTGCCTGAAATGCTGGGAGCTGCAGATGAAGCTGGGAGGGCAGCAAGAAAATGCACACACATAGTGTTGTTTCGAACTAGTTCAGCATATACTCCTTTGATCTTTGGTAACGGTTTCCTTTCATGTTAGAGAAAAATGCAAGTAAAAGTCACTCAAATTCTGAAGTATTTTCCCAGAGGGGTATTTTATTCCAACTATCTTCTCTCTGTGTTCTGAGAAGGATATTTGAAGAGAGTCAAAAGCCAGCCTACCAGGAGGCTGGAACTGATGCAGAAAAGGAGGATTTTAAAAATTCCTCATACGGATGTTATAACTTGCCAAAATCTATGTAAAAATAAAAATCTGTAAGTTGGCTGGAATGCTACACTGCCTGGAAGAATGAGATGGGGCAGCGGGGGTGGAATCTTAAAAAAACCCCGCAACTTGCAAGGAGAGCTTAGTTGCGTCTTCATCTGCTATCCTTCCAAACTGATTTTGGAAAATCTGCATTTTTTTGGTGCCTCACATAGATCACAGTCTCATACAGCGGTGACCTAAGGACTACTTGAGGACTAAGGACTGCGTTAAAAAACTCAATAGAGCATGACACACTTTTCTTTATGGCTTGTATTCTATCGGACGGCCCAACGCACCCATGACAGGCAACAGTGAGGTCTGAAGCCCCTAAGCAACTGCTGAGTATTTCCCGACCCTTCAGTGACCTCCGAGTTATGTACACTGACTGAAGGGACCACCTCAAGAGAATAACCCAGGGCTGAGAGGTTTACTCCAAGGGATGAAGAACAGATTTTGTTCTCAGGAAAGTAAGTTTTTCTTGAGTATCTCTGCAGCAGAACCTCTTTCTGGAAAAGGCCCGTACGTGGATCAGCTGTCTGGAGTGCAACCTTTACTCAGAGAGATTTGCCAAGATAAAATTGAGAGAGAAACTGTTCCTTGTGTAAAATAAAGGCGGAAAAAATAGCTGCAAAACAGGTGGAAGAAAACCAGCATCAACTGTTGAAGGAAAAAGAAGTACTACTAAGGAGCAGGCAGGCCCTGCTGAGCTCTACACTACTACGACAGCCACCTAGAATGAAGTGGGAGATAGTCTGAGCCTGCCTATTATAGTTGGGGACAGAAAGACATATCACAGCTAGGACAGCCTGAAAAGACAGAGCAGTCAAAGCTTTAATTACTGTTTATTCAGGTCACCATGCACACAGATCCACAAGTGTAGACTTGTAGAGTCACCTGGGTACTCAAGCACCCAAATGCACTCAAGTTTTAAACCAGGATGAATTTATCTGCAGCTGCCTGCTGCAGGCAGCAAGATTCTTTGCTCTAGCAAAAGGGGCATAAGGCAGACCCTGAACGATGGATGTTGTCCACTTAGAGCAGGTGGCAAGAGGCCAAAACTTCCCACCCACATTCTACTACCTCTCTTTACTCCAGAACACAAAACCAGAAGAAAACTAGGCATGCTTGTTACACACCATTCACAGCAAATTAGCCATCACTAAAGCACAATGCAAATATCCTACCCAAAACTGAAGGTAGCGAGTTTGGAGGTTTCATTCTAGAATGGACAAAACAGGACATTGCTTCAAGCAGCAAGAGGTTGTTGAGGACCTCAGGGTTGATTCCACAAGCAGGCAAAGGGGAACCCCCTAGAACCGTGGTGGGAAACAAGTAGTACAAAGACAACCCCATTGGCCATGAGCTTACCTGAGTTATTTCTGTCATCTGTGTATCTGAGGTCATCAGCTGCATCAGGTGACTGGAAGAGAACAGAAGACATGAGCATCCACCCCTGTAACACTACTGCCAGGAATTCCGCACCTCCAGCCTTCCAACACACCACAGAGAACCTTTTGCCCTCAAAGGCGGTAGTAATACAGCATCTGGGGCAGGACCCTCAGCGAATGCACATGATTACAGCATCAATCCTTTGTGCTACAGTCACGCAGCCCACTGCCTGAATTGCAGGATGAGGCGTGTGTCCGCCCATCAGAGCTCTCCTCCCTTTACTTTGTGTGTGCGGGGAGGAGAGCATAGGAACTGACATGCAAGGCAGAAAGCGTAAAGACCACAGAAAATGAGTAGAAACGTGGGAGGAGAGCAAAGACACGAGCTATATTTCCTTGAGAGTCCTAGATCCTAATTCTGCATCTGCACTGTTCCCAGGTCTAGCTTCTTAGGCAAAATCAACTTTCTTCGTTATATTCGGGTGTGTATAGAGAACTGATGTGGGATAGGAAGCACAGACTGGTGGGGGTTGGAAGGTCCCTCTGGAGATCATCCTATCCAGCCCCCTGCCAAAGCAGGGTCACCTACAGCGGTTGCACAGGATCGTGTCTAGGTGGGTTTTGAACATCTCCCGAGAAGGAGACCCCACAGCCTCTCTGGGCAGCCTGTGCCAGGGCTCTGCCACCCCCAAAGTACAGAAGGTCTTCCTCATCTTCAGACAGAACTTCCCAAATTTCAGTCTGTGCCCGTTGCCCCTTAACCTGTCACTGGGCACCCCGGAAAAGAGTCTGGTCCCGTCCTTCTCACACCTACCCTTAAGGTATTGATAAGCATTGGTGAGATCCCCCCTCAGTCTGCTCTTCTCCAGGCTGACCAGACCCAGCTCCCTCAGCCCTTCCTCATCAGGGAGATGCTCCAGTCCCCTCATCACCTTCGTTGCCCTCCGCTGGACTCTCTCCAGTAGTTCCTGGTCTGTCTTGAACTGGCGAGCCCAGAACTGGACCCGGCACTCCAGACGTGGCCTCACCAGGGCAGAGTAGAGGGGAGGAGAACCTCCCTTGACCTGCTGGCCACACTCTTCCTCATGCACCCCAAGGTACCATTGGCCGCCTTGGCCACGAGGGCACATTGCTGGCTCATGGGCAACTCGTTGTCCCCCAGGGCTCCCAGGTCCTTCTCTGCCAGGCTGCTCTCCAGCAGGTCAGTCCCCAGCCTGTACTGGTGCATGGGGTTATTCCTCCCGAGGTGCAGGACCCTACACTTGCCCTTGTTAAACTTCATCAGGTTCCTCTCCGCCCAACTCTCTAGCCTGCAGTTACATCCCAAGAGATGGCAGAGACAGCTTTGGAGAAATAGCTAAGTGATAATCATGGAACTCCAGCAGTTCCT
>NW_009603093.1:0-22723 GCF_000690535.1 Cariama cristata | reverse complement strand
ACAAAATGAAGACCATTCCAACAGCCAGAGCTGTCTGTAGCTCATCACAGCAGAGTGTCAACACTGTGAGAACACAACTTTGCTCACGGTCATGAACTTGAGGTGGCTTGAAAATCAGCACTACCCTGGGGACAGGAATAAATGTCCCAAGCCCTACTTTGCTGAAATAGAGAATTTAATCTAGCCGTATATAGTGCTTCAAGGACAGGAAGGTCAAGATTATTCTGTTGAGGTATCCTGTTTACTTCAAAAGTGGCTGCATTTGTTACTTCTACAAGTCTTTCCAGGGTCGTACGCAATACTTACACTGAGCTCAACAATTCTCTGAGCTATAAAATGTAAGGGTAGGGTTTCAGAAGAGCTCAGTTTTCAGCAAGTTTAATAATGCCAAACTCATCTGAAAGTTCTGGCCACTACTGATCAAAATCTATCTTTTAGGGGTCTTCTTGCTCGCCTCAAGAGCACAAGTGAGGAGTAGCTTAATTTTTCTTTAGTTGTCAGCTGAAGGATGGCAGCTCTATACACTTATATGGAAAGCATTACGGAAGTTTCACAGCTGTGAGAGTGCAAGAAGCCCTCATTTCCATATAAACTTGCTTATTTTGTGCAAGCAGCAAAATGGGAGGAGGCAGGAAAGAAGGAGAGGTGATCTCAGCCTATTTAGTGCTTTAGAAATAAAGCAGCTCAATGGTAGAAGTCATGCTCTCATGCACAGCACAGGGGGCTGTGAGGACTTTGGCATGCACTGCTGAGGAACACAGCCCAGCCACAGAGCACTGCACTGATCCAAAGTCGGCGACGTAGTTGTGCGACTATGGCCAGAAAGAAATACAGTCTCTTAATTACTGCACTGCTGAGAGAGGTCCAGAGGAACTGCCTGATGATTTGGAGGTGTAGCCTCCTTCGGCGGCATCTTCTCAGCCGCCTGAAGACCCAGTGCTGCACCGTGGTCTCAGCAGAGGCTTGGGGAAACGTGGGTAGTCCAGAGCTGCCTCGGGCTTGAGTGGGAAGCCCTCTGACTCCCCTGGTACAGAACCTGGACAGGTGCACACCCCAAAAGGGAAGGGATTCTGAGAGAAAAAGATGAGCGACTACCAAAGTAGCTGAGCAATACCAGCAGTGAAAGCAGTCAGCCAAGGATATGCACCAAATGATGTATAACTGCCTGAGAATCCTCAAACTGCAACTCCAGTAAAGTCAGCCTGGCTTTGGGGATGATGCTTTGGACGTGGGATCTTTGGGTCATGACAGCAAGTTAAAACCCAACATATCAGTACTTGCTAGCTCTCCACACACCACACAAACATAACTGCAGGTACCTGCTTCATTGTCTTTTATATAAAACTAAAAAAAAACCCAAACAAACTAAAAAACCCCCAAAATTACAGACATACAGTATTCTGCTCAAATCAGCTGTCACAAATACAATCAATGACTAACCCAGACAATAAGAGAAAGACGATTCACAGTCCTGAGCAACTGGTTTGAGGTGGCCCTGCTTGAGCAAGGGGGGTTGGACAAGATGACCTCCAGAGGTCAACCATTCCAACCTCAGCCGTTCTGTGATCCTGTGACAAAGCAGCTTAAAGAAAATGAGGTTCTTTTAAGAAGGAGAACCACCTTGCCATGGTGCTCACCCTTGAAACTTGGTGTTCTCTTACCACATGATTACTTCACAGTTCATCTACAGCAGAGTTACAACATGTGAGAATTGTCACCACAGCTGCTTCTTGGGCAGGATGCTGGACGCATTCCAGTTTGAAGTTAACATTTGCTTCAATTTGCAATTTGTTCGCAGTCATTTCTATAGTTTTTCTCCCCTTTTAGTTTTCATCTTTCACTTAAAAATATTTCAGGGTCAATTAAGGTGAAGATGTAGCGGCTTTATATTTGCAAAGCTTTTGTCATTAATTTTAAAACCACCTGGACCAACTTGTTCACAATTCCACTTGATTGAAGTCTCCAATAAACCCCCAGTTATACAAGATAGCTGGTTGTCATTGCCTCCCACACAGACAGGGCCTTTGAAGAGGACTTCCTCAAATCATTCAACCTCTGCTCTGAAGGTCATCACTTCATGTGCAGGTGCTTCCATCAAATCAAGCCCTAACCAATCTAATAGATGGTTCAGCATGCAGTTTATACCTGGATTTCGTAAACAGGTTTGGAGGAAGGAATAGCAGCAAATTCCCGGTAGTCAAACTTCTTTTCAGACATGGACTAGAAGGGACAGCAAAAGAGAAGAAACAGAGAAGAGAGAGTAAGGGGAGAGAAATGGGTGGAAAACCAGCAGCAAGCTGAGCAATCTACGCAGAGATAAAAGCAGAAGCAGAGCGTCATTCTCAGTTAGTGCCAAGAGTGCCTGGATACAGCCTCTGAAAATGAGGCATCTCTGGAACATGGTCTTTTTAGCTGTTCTGCTGTCAGGACAGGGGTTCCAAGCTGCAGAGGAAATATTATCTGCTCCAGTAAAATGCACATGCACACCAAGTTAGGTAGGAAACCGATTTTCATGGGAATAGTTGTGGCAAGATTCCTGATGGCTGTAGCACAGTCAGGATTTCAATCCAGAGCTGGCTGTATTGTGTGACCTTGGGCAAAACCAGGTCCCCTCTCTGTGCAGCTGCTCCCACTCTTCCGTTTGTCCATCTTACTGATTTTGACAGTTCTCTGCAACAATGTCCTGCTGCATTTATACAGTGCTTAGAAAAAGGAAAATGCTGGCTTCAGCTGAAGTTCTCGGCTTTAGGCTGTTGAGGAAAGAAGGGGCCAAAGTCTCTGAAGTGAAAGGCTTTCTGAACACAGAGATGAAGAACCAAGAAAAGGATGAAATAATAAAACAGGGAAACAGAAAACAGATGTTACACCGTAGTTGCAAAAAAGGGGGGATGCCTCTAGCAATGGGTATGGCAGAGGTCCATCTACTGTGCCCTCTTCACAATTCTGTATATCATGCAGCCAGACTCGGCTTAAATACTTAAGCACGGATCCCATGGCCCAGATGCACAGTCCACACCCAAGCTGAGTAACCAAGAAATTCCAGGATTATAGGCGAGATAACAAAAGCAAACACAGTATGTCATACCAGTCTTCCCGGTGAAGTGACGTTTCTGGGACTGCAATCTGCAAAAGATGACGGAAAAGCACTATTTAGTGAATGGCTGTACTATATGCAACACTTCCCCGAATCTGCCCCTTCCCACTTAGCAGCATTTAAGTGTGATAAAAGACTATGCTCAGGAAAGACACTGCCTTCTCAGAACAAATGCCTCCTTCCTGTTATATTTTCTAAAAAGTCATGATGCTTGTTTTATTTCTGCTCTGGTTCCCTAGAACCATACCTCAGATGTTCTCTCACGTTTTCTACAGATCAGGCCCATCCCCTAAGCTGAGAGATGTCATATGCCCCAAAGGACCTTCCAAGCTAGGCTGAAGGAGGAAATTACTTTCAACAGGTCTGCTTGCAAGAAAGTTAAGCCAGAGAAGCATTAACTTTCCTCCTCAGAGACAGCTATACAGTACCTTCCAGTGGTGTTGGTGATGGGGTAGGAACAGGTGAAGGTGACTCTGCCAGCTGCTCCAATGTGCTGCGTTTTTTCCCCTCCTTGGACTTGGCAATAACCATTTGGGCTTTAAGAGCATCCTGTTCAAGTGATTTCATCCTGCCTCAGAAACGAGGGAGGGAGAAAAAGACATCAGACATTGCCTTCTTGATAAGAGATAATGCCACTTTCTGCCCCCAGCAGCCAGACCACAGTCAACAGGCTGGGCGCAGAAAGGCGAAATTAAGCACCCTTGGTTCCCTGAGGCAGACAGACTTTCAAAGCAGGACAGGAGAACAGCTCGGTTCGCTGTCATCCTGAAACATGCCATCATACGTGTTGAACAGACAGAGCCTAGAGCTAAGCATCAACGCACTGAGAAGCTGCAGGCCTTTCCAGAGGTGCCATACACGATGGGAGAGCAACCCAAGCTGGGAAAGGAACTGAAGGGGCTCAAACGAGTAGGATCAGTTCTCAGGGCTTTACTCTCCTCTGTGCTCTCAGTGTGTTGCATCTTAACCCTCTTCAGCCACCCAGGGATTACGAAATAGCTAAGAAAAAGTGGGCTCAGCCCTCGGAAATGTCTGCTCCCTTCTCCCGGTCAAACAGACCCAGCATCCCCCCTCATTCTGTTTGAGACAACTGCCGGTAGTCTGTGGGACCTCAGGGAAATGAACACCAGCGACCACTGAAATCTCCTCCCTACCCCTAGCAGGCCACAGCTGGGAGCACTGCGTTAGGACGGAGGGACACAGACAGGACTGTGGAGCATGCAGCTGGCAGGGAGGGGGCTGTGCACACCTGGATTGGCTTCCTGACCCCGGGATTCTTGAGGCGTGACTCTGCATTGGACTAGGCATCTGAGCTGGCCTGGCCCCGGGAGCAGGTGCCCACTGTCGGGACTGGTACAGCTTCCTGGCCAGATCCTGCTCGTACTGTTTAATACTGTCTTCAAGAGCTGAGGATCTGAGGAGGAGGAGGAGGAGGAGGAAGAGGAGGAGGAAGAGGAGGAAGAGGAGATGATGGTGATGAACATCGCAGCGGACAAGCGCAGGGAAAGAAAGAAACAGATACAGGAACGTACCCTGGCAAGGAGAAATATGGGTCTGATATAGGGGTAGCCTTGATTAAAACAGGCTCCTATATCTGATCCTGTCCAACACCAACTGCTGCGGAAGCAGCAGGAACCTCCAGCGTGCAATCTGGGGTGACGTGCCCAGCAGCGTTAGCCTTCAGAGCCTCAGCATCTAGAGACTGCCCTCCTGACAGGCTAGGAGAGGACTGGAAACACCCAGCAGACACACGGAAAGGGCCCAGGAGGTAGTTACAGAGAAGTGTGCGTGTGTGTAGGTGAGCAGACTGAGGGAGTACAGGCCATGAGTGAGTGTGCGTGCACACATTTGATAGTCTCAGTGTACATTTGCATAGGTTTATCTGACCACCTGTTAGCAGGCACCTTTGTTTGACCAGGAGAAAAGGGGAAGCAAAACGGACAAGCACATTACGAAAGGTCTCTTTGCCACAGGCCCTGGAACACATGCAACCGAAGAGATGAGCGCATCCATAAAACAGCATGTACATGGTAGGAAAACTGCCAAGATGCACACAGCCCTTGCGGACACCTGCCCCCTCGGTATGTGCCTGTACCTTCTTAATCACACTCTTCCTATGGCACGAATGCCAGTGCTTGTGTGTGCCCAGAATACTTATGTAGCATGGGTCCCCGCGTGTTTGTCCCAGCAGAGCACAGGGGGGTGTGCTGGGGAGGGGGGAAGGGGGGGGACATCACACGTCCTGGCAGAGCACTGATGACACAGGGAGGAAAAGGAAAGCCCAAGAAGGTGCAAACTGATGGGGTCATGAGTGACAGCACACAGACCAGAGAACTGGAAAGAAGCAGAAGACAGAAGATTAGAGAGAAAGTAACAAAATCAGTGGCATGCACTTAAAGAAAACATAGGTTAGTGAGGCTGCAGCACCATGTGCAGGGCGACACAGTCTTCCCTCCCACACGGCACATGTACTGCTGCCTGGGGGCCTCTGGAAAGAAGACCTGGGCCCTGGCTGCCATCACGTCACCGTGTGTGCTCTAGCAGTTACGGAAGAAGGATCCTAAGACGACCAGATCATCCTGGGAGATCTGCGGTAGCAGGGAACAGTCCATCCTTGTCTTAAAAAAAGGAGCACATTATGGTGACTGACTGATTCCTGCCAATGCCAAAATAAGCAGGGCCATAACCCTACTCAAGGAATCAGCCAGGCACTTCTGCAAGAACTGAATAAAAAGCTACACCTTGGTAGCAGAAGCAAAGTGGAGCTGAGGACCTGGTCTGCAGAACTTAAAAACAGTAACGCTGGATCTGATAACGGAAAACCAAGACAGCTGCAAGTAGCTTCACCTTGTCATGTATTCTTACCTCTAAAAGGCTCTCTCTTCACTAGCTCATTTTCCGTGAATAAAACATGCTTAGAAGAGAAGAGACTGAAGGTTTGGAAAGCAGGGATCTCTCTCCTGCCCGTAGTGGACAAAACCACTACACTCAACACTCGCTAACCCTCGTACTGTGTAACATGGAACTGTTACTGTGCCCTAAGCAATTTCAATAAAATCTTAGCTAACCCAAAAGCATAGTCAGATGTACAGTAATGTTACGGGAGCAAATCATGTGAGGACTTAAAAAAAAAAATAATCTTGCCCTGTCCCTGCCCCCAGCGTTTTTCAGATTTCTTTATCTGCTGGCAACAGCAACAAGTTCATGGAAGAACGCAGAGTCCTGAGGCAAGCAGCATACATTCTGTGACACGAGCAATGTCCTTGTAATGGCTTTGCTTTCACAGGTTTGCGCAGGCGACGTCATGTTTCTCCTTTCTACATCCATCTTAAACAAAGCTTTTATTACAGTCTTCCTTGGATATGTTAAAGCTTAGGCTTAGGAGGAATCAGAGCTGACATTACCTCATAAAGCCTGCCCCATCGTAGGAGGAAATATGCATGGGAAGTGGAGGCATCAGGGAGAGAAAATCATGCGCATCTAATTGGGAAGGGATGACAGATCAATCTCTACTGCCTCTGCAAGCACAGTGATGTTCATTTTCTGGAGGAGAAGCCCAACAGACAACTTCTGTTTTGGTGGATCAAATACAACAACGGAGTTGTTTTTTTTCCAGGTGCAAGGACTGAGCAGCAACTCTGTGTAAGATGCGTACTCCTGACGACACTGTGGTGCTTACACACCATCATACTGACAGTCAGTTTTTAATGTATTCAATGCTCACAGCCTTCCTGTGAGACAGAAAAGTGCTATTACAGTCCTCTCTCCGTGCATCTGCAGCACAGAGGGACTTGGTGATCTGTCCGACATCATAAGGAAGTACATGCCAGAGCAAGAACTTGGATCTGGTCATCTCAGTCCCAGCCAGCCTCTTCTGAGCGATGGTTTGTAAGCACACATGGCGCTCCACAACACCTACGCAGCTTCTAGCCTGATAACACAAGGGCAATGTGTCTGTTTTGGCAGGCATTGTTTACAAATTGTCTTCCACTCGTATTTTTGTAAAAGGATTATTCCTGGCTTAATGTGAAAATACAGAACTTCCATTTGCAAATGATGCTCCCTGAAAAGTTGTGACACAGAAACCATGGGAGCAGCATCAACTAGAAAGGCATGAGATGCCAAGTAGAGCAGCACATTCAGTGAACCACAGCAGCAGCCAGAATCCCACGGTATTTGGAGCATGAAACAATAGCCCAGGGCAGAAACAATCCTGCCAGAGCACACTGTGGACATCCTGACTCACCACTGTGCCTGTACACAGGCACCCCCATCAGCGGGGAGCTGCGGAAGGAGAGATTACTCAGTCGAGACTCACAGAGTAATTCCAGTTGGAAAGGACCTCTGGAGCTTACCTGATCCAAAAGCTGCTCAAAGCAGGGCCAGCTTCAAAGGTCTAACAAACATGCTACAAGATGAGAGACATCAATCTCTTCCAAATCAAGGTTCCACATAACAAACAGGCTTTCCAGTGACCTGTTCAGCTTCCTGACATTACAGGGCAGTGCAGCAAAACTAAGGTAGTGCTTCAGAAAAAAAATTCCAGCTGAGACAGACCAGGCAAAGGACTCATCCAAGCAAAGGGTTGGAGCATACCAAGAAAGTTTTTCTTGAAGGGCAAAAGCCCTGGTACTATGAACATTAGTCCAGCTCTAAATAAAACACAAGCAGATCTGTGACATCATCAAGTAACAATGGGAAGCTTTGTACTCTCAAAGCCCCAGATAATTAGCCAGCTCTCATTGAGGATTCCACTACATATTTCTTCATCCTCAGAGCCTCCCCAGAAGATGATAGCACCATTATCATCCATGCCTAAGCACAAACACTGGAATTGCCAAGTAGTATCATAACTCACGGTAGTCCCTCCAGCGTCTTATCTAGCAGGCTGGCAAGGATGAGTCACTAGCAGCCCTGTTCCTCTAAAAGCTCTCATTCAAACCCCAAAAGAGACTGTTTCAGATTGTCCTTTGAATGCCTCCTACAGGAACATTATGGGAAGAAAATTATAATTAGTTATAGGAGCAGCTTGACTAATTTTTGAAAGGAATTCTATGACATAGTAAATGCCTGGGCTAGGTTCAAGTCTTAAGTTCTGAGCTAGGAAGTTCTCTTCCTTCCAAAACAATTTTTAATCACTCTTTCATAGCTGATGAAACAGCCCACGTGGATAAGAATGCCCTCATCTTGCTAATTTCTTGGCTTCAGCAAATTTTCCAGTCTAGCAACACTGGATATATGAAATGCTCTTTCCGTTTTTCATTTTGACTACGTCACTTTGCAGCTTCAATAAATATCATCTTTTTAATGTGTTACAAAGGAGGTGGGAAGCTGTGTGCTGAGAGGGAAGGAATACATTCACCATCACATAAAGGTGTTTATGTTTTTTTTAGAAAACTCCACTATCTTCATGATTGTGCAAGCACTGTTGAAATGTAAGAGACATCTCACCCATGTAGCTGTCAGAAGCAGATGAGCTCAGCCAAGCAGCGGATGCTTTGCACTGTTTGAACATATACTATATAACTTCCCTTAACACCTGACTTAGGTGGTTTGTTTATTCCCTGTTTTTAATACCACGTAATCCGAAAGACATGCAGCAGGTACCCTTGTCCTGAACTAGCCTAGGGAAGAGAACAGTGAAGGTTCTTCTGTCTCACCGTGCTGCCCTCCACATTGCTCGTTTCTCTGCCTCCAGAGCACGACGTTCTGCTGGAGAAAGCTCCTTCTCTTGACCACTCAGCAGCTCAGGACTCTGCATTCGCAATCGCTCCTGGTGCCGCCGTTCAGCTTTGGCTGTCCGCACAGGTGCCACTGGATCCCCTGCTCCGAGATATAATGGACTCAACCTGGGCAGAGAGAGAAACAGAAACCACAACTCTTATCTGCCTGTTTTCAAGACAAAAGGTGATGACTTACACCCCCAATCAACTGTTTAGTACCACATCCAAGGACATCACCATAGGACATGGAAGGACAGATAACAGAGGTGAGTTTCTCTTTAGAAGTTGGTTGTGATCAGAATTTCCCTTTCTCTACAAAATCCTTCCTTTTAAATCTTATGTCTGCTAAAAAGGAGGAGCCATCTGCTCCATCACCTGGCAGCTCCTAGGCAAAAGACATTGCTGATCCACTTACCCAGACATAGAGTTGGTTCTCTGTTCAGGCTTGATTCCCTCTTCCAGTGAATTCCTCTGTGAGCTGCTGTTCTCATTGACCTCAAAGGGCCTAGGGCAAAACAAGCACATCAGCTAACAGTACCACAGGCTGGCATACCCAAGAAAGGTTCGGAACAGATCCAAGTCCCAGAAAGCAACAACTAGTTCAGTTTGTAGCCACAACTGCTAATGAATTTGCTCAACAGCTCCTTCTCCGTTGCTGCAAGCATTTCGTTGTTCATTTCATAAATGTTCACGCTCTCTAACATCAGAACTAATTTTCTGCATTTGGAGGTGAACACACACACACTCGTCAAACGTAATACATCCTGTTTGCTGACAAGTTCTTGCACAGTTCTAGCCTGGCTCTCTCCAGCTGCCAGTGCGTGATGGGCAGCCTGGCTCCTTCCAGCTTTCTCCTTTGCTGATGTCAGATACGTGTGAATGTTAACAAAGGATGACCCTCCTGCGTTGTAAGTGAATGCACATCTGGGCTAGGGATGAATCCCGAGTGATCTCAGAACAGTGATTCTCAATGCAGGTACTCTTACCTGCAACTGCTTGACACACTGAGGCCTTATGCTCATATCTGAACTACTGCAAACTTCAGACCAGCTGAGCTGTAGTTACCATCTGCGCTCTCAAGCTGCGCACATGCACACAATACTCAGTTTGAGCTGTAATGAAAGGAGGTCACACAAGCCTGTCTTCCACAGGTTAAGAACAAGCACACAGTTACTGTGGCTCATTTGGCGGT
Source organism: Cariama cristata (assembly GCF_000690535.1). Lineage (NCBI taxonomy): Eukaryota > Metazoa > Chordata > Aves > Cariamiformes > Cariamidae > Cariama > Cariama cristata. The sequence goes on along the minus strand of NW_009603093.1, from coordinate 12,714 downwards.
GGGAAAGTTTATCACAACTCTGAGCCCTTATTTTTACTGCTGAAGTTTATTTTGATTAAATATCAATTTCTGTTCTAGTATGGCAAAAAAAAAATATTTCAAGAAACACAAATTCAGTCTATTCCACTGCCTTGCCTTTGTTCAAGCATAAATAATAAGTAACTGAAGGTCATCTGATGGTTCCAGCCTTATTGTTCTCTAACCTCCGACATTGCAATATGAAAACAGGAGGGATAAGTAGGCCTTCACATTAAACCAAGAAGTTGGTTTGCATTTGGCTGCTGTCCTTCCTTAGAGTTGCCCTCTCAGCACAGGAGGTGGAAAGTCTCAGTGCATTCATTATGTGAGAAGTTCCTCAACAGAGACTGGACAGAAACAATGGAGAAAAGTGAGATTCAAAATGACAGAAGAAGTGTTTTCAGCCACTGTAAGACTGACAATAAAAGTGTTTGTGAAGAGAAGAATGTCTGTACCAAAGACAAAGACAAGACAGACAGATAAGGACAGCTTCAGCTTTATTCTAAGTGTAACCTTATTTTTATGTGAAGTCTTATGAGAAGCTTTTTCCTCATTCCCCAGTTCTATGCCCCAAAATTAGAAAAACATCAAGGCAACCTGGAGGATAAGTCCAAGAGAACTGGGAAACAAAAACCTAAAAACCCCCAAACCTAGGTTCAGCATCAGGGCTTATCTTGAATTAGCTCTTCCAAAAAATCAACATCTCTACATACCCAAGTGCATAGCTGAAGGAGCTGTTCTTCTGAAAAGAAAGAGCTGGAAAAACCTGCCCATTTCCATGCTGAAGAAGAAATACTGCCCAGCCCTCTTCCTTGAAAACTATTGATACTGGGACACCTCTGACACATGTGTGTGGTACCGAGCTACCAGTCTTGTCTTACCGAGTTGCTGGAGCCTGGATGCCCCTTCCATTTAGTCTCTCAATCTTGTACTCAACTCCTTCAATGATGACACTGGACTGCATGCTCATCTCAGGCACCTGTTTTACCATCTCATCCTCTTCTGCTTCTTCCTCCAATAGAAGGGTACGTTTCTGCTGCAGTTTTCGAGCTGCCAAAATGAGACAGACTCATCTTATACCACAAAGCACTCGCTAAGCCCCGACAAGGATGCAACCTCTGGGCAGGTCCTTTCGCTCATCACCCCTGCAAGTCTGTGCTGGTTTAAGTCCACACCCTCTCCACGGATGCCTTTGTTTCTCCTCCACTCCACTAATGCTTGAGATGCAACAAACTGTACGCCATTCCCTCAGTCCCTCCTTCATTACTCACTGAACTTCCATTCCCGAACACTCTATAGAACAGATTTCCAACAGTTCATCATGCTGAGTTTACCCATCCTCAAACTGGGAGTTGTGTGCAGACTCTCCTGCTCCCTTCCCAGAGGGGACAACCCTAGGAGTCTGCATACTCGTGTTGAGTCTGATCTTCCCACTCGCCTCCTGGAGGGACCAAAGCCTGGAGTGGTAGTGATGGGCCTCCACACGTGGCAGTGGACGGGGGGAACCATTAGGCAGGCAGACATACAGGTCACAGGAGGCTCAAACTGGGAGTTGTGTGCAGACTCTCCTGCTCCCTTCCCAGAGGGGACAACCCTAGGAGTCTGCATACTCGTGTTGAGTCTGATCTTCCCACTCGCCTCCTGGAGGGACCAAAGCCTGGAGTGGTAGTGATGGGCCTCCACACGTGGCAGTGGACGGGGGGAACCATTAGGCAGGCAGACATACAGGTCACAGGAGGATCAGGACAAGAGGCTAGATAGGCTGCCCGCCGCAGGCAGGCATTCTGCAGGCGACCAGTCACCCATGGTGTTTCCTCAGGGCTCAAGTCTAGGGCCAGTTTTGTTCAGTATTTTTATCAGCAGTCTGGATGCAGGAGTTGAATGCACCATTAGCAAGTTTGCTGATGATACCAAACTGGGAGGTGCTGTTGACTGTCTCAAGGGAGAGGAGACCTTGCAGAGGGACTGGGCAATCATCAAGAGCATAAAATTTAACAAGCAGAAATGCCAGATTCTGCACCTGGGACAGAGTAATGCCAGGCACAAGTATAAATTGGGAGAGGAGTGGATGGAGAGCAGCCCTGCAGAAAGGGACCTGGGGGTGCTGGTTGGCAGCAGCTCCACAGGAGCCAGCAGTGAGCCCTGGCACCAAGAGGGCAAACCCCATCCCAGGGGGCATCAAACCCCATACCACCAGCCGGGTAAGAGAGGGGATTATCCTGCTGTATTCAGCGTTGGTGCAGCCTCACCCCCAGTGCTGTGTGCAGTTCTGGGCCTCACCATTTAAGAAGGATGTGAAGGTAATCAAATGGGTCCAGAGAAGGAGAACAAACCCGGTGAAGGGCTTAAGAACTCTGGGTTTGTCTCATTTGGAGAGAAGGAGGCTGAGGGGCAACCTCATTGCTCTCTGCAGCTTCCTGAGGAGAGGACGTGGAGAGGGAGGTGCTGAGCTCTGCTCCCTGAGATCCAGGGACAAGATACCTGGGAATGGCTCAAAGCTGCATCAGGGGAGGTTCAGACTTGACATCAGGAAGCATTTCTTTACCAAGAGGGTGGCCAAACCCTGGAACAGGCTTCCCAGAGAGGTGGTTGCTGCCCCATGCCTGTCAGCGTTTAAGAGGCATTGGGACAATGCCCTTAATAATATGCTTTAACATTTCGTCAGCCCTGCAGCCATTTGGTCAGCCCTGAAGTGGTCAGGCAGTTGGACTAGATGATTGTCGTAGATCCCTTCCAACTGAAATTATTCTATTCTATTCTGACCTGTCTCCTATAACTGCAAAGTGAAAATGCTGCTTGGCCTCTTTTATTAAATGTTTTTTAAATAAACAAATGCAAACAGAACACTTGTGCAAGTAGGTGTGCCTATATGCTGAAATTTCTAGTGCTGCAGTTTGCTAGCAGTGGGAGCCCAAAGCAGCAAAAATCTTTGTGTAAGCACTGGAATTGCAAAGATCCAGAGGATGTAACTTACCACTTTGAGATATTTGATTGGGATGTTTCATCCTGAGTAAGCTAAAACTTACTTTACCATCTGGACAATCTTCACTGTGGGATCTCTCTTCCCCAGAGGGGTCTGGGTTTTTTGTGTGATGTTTCAGTTTTGGGTTTTTTTTTTTTTTTTCAGTTTTAGCACTCGGAGGGATCCTGATTAGAGCTGATGTTTCTCCTCATCTACCCTACTTAGCAAATCTCAAAACAAGCTGAAATGCAAGCCTGAAACTCATCGCTACTCTATAATTTCTCCTTCCATACTTTATATCTTGATCTTTGCATCTCCTATATCTCTCTCAGCCAACAGCGAGCCTGAAGTACCCAGATAACTTCTTACGTTGGACTTGTGATTCTTTTGGCCACCGTGTATTGAAGAAACCCAAAATGACAAGTTGTAATTTCTTTTTCTTACCTTCCTTTCTATCTTTCATGAGCTTATTCTTGTCTTAAAATGTATTCATGTTCCTGAACTACTAAGTGAAAATGAGAAGGTTTCTAATGCTCTGGACAAATTCACAAACAGCCTCTGAACAGGAATATAGGAGGGAAGGTGGGAAAGAAGAATAGCTATTTATAAAATGAAAAAAACCCAAACCCCAACAATTTACAAAAGAAATTCTATGATAATCTTTGCAAGCAACAGAGTCACAGTTCCCAAACCCAGGAGTCCAATTCCAGCTGTATTTTCTTATGAAACAGGACAGGATTTCCGTAGGAGCCCTTTTTTCTACTTAACATTGTTCCTCATCACCTTTTAAAACAACTCTCAAGCAGGAGGAAATTACATCAAAAACTGTAGCAGTAATTTTCCCTCCTGTTGCAAGCTCCATGCAAAATCAGAGCAGCATACTGAGCAATAAAAGCTCTGCTGTCAGATACTATGTAAGGATGCCATGGGCAATCCCATGTTGCTGCATATCAGCCTAGGCAGCTTACGAAGAAACATCATCATTTGTATCAGCTTTTTAAAATTTTATTGAAGTGTTTACCAACTATAGGAAACCCTGACACCACAGCATTACCACCAGTCCACACAGTAACAGTGGAGCATCCACAAAACGTGTTAACATTCGCTTACTTCAAGCTATTACCAAGCCTTATGAATAACCACCCACTGGCCTTTGCAAGTGCTGGTTTTCTGGTGTGTGTGCTCTCTCATGCCTCCCACAGAGAAAGGATTCACTCAACAGGCCAAACTTCCTTGCACAGATTCCAACATACCTTCCTCTTCTTTCATTTTCTTCAGGTCATCCTCTCCTACCAAGGAGACACGCTTGGGAGGCTTGTCCATCTGCTGTTGCTTCACCTCAATTTCGAAATACTTCTGCCTCTCGCGGAAGGATCTCTGCTCAGGGCTGTGAAGTCCACTGGGGCTGTGCGTGGCCACCTGCGAGAGCCACACCGGCACTGCCCACGGGGTGACCGAGCCAAACCTCCCTCCCCACGTCACCCCTAAGGCATGCCCCATACCTGCCCGCCCCAGCCACCTGCTTCATACCCTTGTCCTCCTCCCCAGCCCTCCCCTGCGTGCCCAGGCTGTGATCCTGTCTCCAAATCTCCATCTCCGAAAGCCTGAATCCTCTGCGAGTCCCCATCCTACCTCCAGCTCCAGCCACCAGAACTCACCTCCGGGGCAGTTTTGGGATTCTCTGTGCTGGTCTGACCAGGCGATTCCTAAGAATACAGAGAAACGGGCATGTTCTAAAAAGAGAGTTTTCTATCACTGCACCTGCCCTCCAGCGAAGTGTCACCAACGCCGCACAAACAGCAGCAGTCCCGGACACCGGCTGACAGACTGGTTCACAAAACAGTCCCAGAATTAACACAAGACAATGCCACTTTAGGCTTAGCAATCGTGAATAATAAGGATTTACATTAAATTGAGGGCTAAACAGAAAGAGATGGTGACAACTTTCAAAAGGGCAGAAACTTAAAAACATGGGGAATAGGTGAAGAACAGGAGCAGAGGGCTTAGCTTAACATGGAGGAGGCTTAGACTTTCTTTAAATCAAAAGATGCAACTATCAAAAATTTACTTCTAAGAAGTGGAAACACCATCAGGAAAGAAAGAAATCTGTATTTACCAGAGTAAATAACAGAATATTGGATGAGTAGAACTACAGGGGGCAGAAAAAGAAATTGATCCACAAAATCCATCTGTGAACCAGAAATCAGTAAGGGTAAAATGAGAACTGCCAAAAAGTTATTGAAAATACAAAAGTTTTTTAATTATACAAGTGAAAAAGAGTCACAAGAAGAGAAGAAGTAGACTACCTTCAACTTTATTCAAACGCACTCCAAAAACTAACAGGAAGCTTTAATTTTGTATAAGTAAGGAGCACAATAACAGAGAAGGGAAGGAGGAGGGAAAAAAAAAAGGAAATAAAAAGCTTCTAGCTAAGAAGTAAATGTCTGGAAATAGAAATTACTGTGGTTAACACCGAAGAAAACCTAAAAGCTCAATACACTCACCTGCAGGGACAAGATAATCACTATTCAACAATTCTGACAAGTCTGACAAGCATGGATTTTTAATTGACTTGTTTAATTGGGTGGCCGTTCATGTCTCAAAAATAGCTAATACATTCTTAAAAATCAAGAAGCAGGCAAAAATAATTAGAGCAGCAGAGCTATCAGTCTGTACAGTTTCAACAGGACAAATATTCACAGCTGAATATAGGTAAAACAAAAATACATAGAAAAGATTAAAATGGAACAGGTGCGATGAAGATAAATCTAATGTCCTCCTTTGATAATAGAAATACTTATTGAAACAAAGGAACTGCATAGAGTTGCCCGAGAATTCAAAGATCAGTTTTGTGACCAACCTTGCTTAATGTTTTCATTGCCAAATTTGACTCAGAAACTAGAAAGGGGAGAATAAAATTTGTGAAGGGCAAACACCAGAATACAGATTCACAGAAACGCAGAGCTGTCTGATGCCTCTGCAAATTATTTCATTCATCCTACTCCACTGAATGGGGACAAGCACCGTCAAAATTCAGAAGAGTTTGGAGTATCATGCTGGAATGACAGGTTGATTTGAGGATAATGAAAAGAATTTGATTTAATAGTGCAAAATACAAGGTGATCTACTTCAGGGTCAGTAATCGTTTTAAACCACGATACATCAGCTAGAGACTACGAAGCTGGAGGAATCATCTGCGTACAAGATACAATCTGGCTCATGAACTTAGGTCATCTGGTGGGTTGCAGATGCCAACAGAGAGAAGTTCCACTTCCTTTTCGTCCTGGGCTTAGCTAACAACTTCCCTGAGCTTCGATCGACACCCATCTAACTTGAGTACATCAGTCTATAAAGCTAAAATGGCCAAAAATCAATCCTACAAACAGGAAAGAAAGACTTGTGACCCGTATTAATTTCCCAAGCCAGATCAATATGAGGCCAGATGAGCACAAACGCAGGACAACGTAAACAGTGGGAGGGCAGGATTAGCTTAGATATAACATAAAGTTGCTGTCACAAGTCACCGCAGAATAGTCATAGCTCCCAGTATAGCATGATTATGAAAAAGGTGAGTGTGATCTATTGACATGTAAGGAAAGGTGTTGTCAACTGAGATTCAGAAAGAAAGAAAAAAACCCAAACAATACCACAGTGGAATGAAATCTTGAAATAAGATCTCATTTGCATCAAAGATGTGCCAGCAAGAATTCAGATAGGAACAGGCAGCAAGGAAAGCAGTAAGATGACTATGAAAACAGAGGGTCTTTCCAAACATGATGTGTCAAAGGGGACAGTGTTTTGCTTCTTTAGTTTAGTAAACGAAGTGATAGTATGAGTGCCTATAAACAGACAGCTCCAGAGATCTCGCATAACTGAAGTGCTGCCATGCATGGATACAAGCTCTCCAGGAAGGAGAGGCAGGGAAGACAGTATGGGTGATGACTCAGTGGGATGCTGAACACAGGTCAGGACAACGCCTTGGCAGAGTAAAGGCTGGCCGCAAACGGGGTTGCTGGAGCAGGAAGCAATCCTTCCTCTCTATTCCACACTTAAAAGAGCAGAGTGCCCAGTTTGGGGCTCCCCAGTACAAGAAATGCCACTAACAGACTGCAGCACGTCAAGGGGAAGACCATCAAAACGATTTAGGGGCTGCAGGACATGACATTTGAAAACAAGCTCAGAAGGCTGTGCTTGTTCAGCCTGGACAAGAGGAGGGTCAGGAGAAGGGGATCCAATTCCTGTATTCAACTTCCAAGAGGGCAGTTACAGAGCACAAGGTCAGACTTCTCAGAGGTGCACAGCAAAAGGATGAGAGGCAACAGACACAAGTTGTGGTAAAAAAAATTCTGATAAAACATATACAAAAACCACTCGTCACAGCAGAGGTGGTCGTACACTGGAAGAGATGGCCCACAGCGACCTCAGAATCTCCATTTTTGTAAATTCAGAACTCAAGTGGACTGGGCCTGAGGAACCTCATACAACTTCAAAGGTTGCCCTGTTTTGCGTGGAGGACCAAGGCAGATGACCTCCAAAAGCCTCATCTAGCCTGAATGGTTCCATGATTCAGATACATGGAAGGGAGAAGGAATAGTTCCAATTAAGTTAAAGATCAAAATCTAATAAAAAAATTCCTCAGAACAGGTTTAGTCTGGCCCTGGAATCTGGAAGTTCAGAGTTTCTTTATACCAGAACAGCATGGTTATAAAACAGCATCCTCACATCCTAGGAGAACAACAGCGACATGACATTCAATGAGCTTTCAGGACTTTGTATGTTTACGGTCACAGAGTGACTGTCCACAACATGAAGAGATTCCACCCTCCAAGGGGACCTCAACACGTCCCTCCTTCACAACAGCTTTCTTTGGAGGAAACAAATCACTACCTCCTTCCTCTTCTCATGCTTCCCCTTGCTCACCTGCAATCCTCAATCTTCTGCTTGTACCCCTGTTTGTGTAACGTCCTCCCCAGTCAGCACCAGTTACCTGTGTCTCGAGCAGAGGGTGTGACAAGGGCACTGCTGCAAAGGTCTTGTACGCTTGCTTGACATTGATGGGGATCTCGTCAGGAGAGGGTGGTGAAGGTGGCTTTTGCTACAGGGACAAAGACAGAAGGTAAAGATAATCGCAGGTGTTATAAAAAAGAATCGAACACACGGGAAACACAGCACAACTCTCAGCCTACAAAGCCTGAAGAGTGGAGTGTTTAAGGGACAGCTCCTGCAGCCTTGGGCAGAAACACGAGCAGTGTATTGTACACATGCTGTACACAGCAGCACATGTACCACAGCCCCGTTTCATTTCTTGGATGGTGGAGGAATGGTACTTCTGGTGGTACAGATCCTCACTAACTTGTCCAGAATTTTGTGACTGATCTCTTGGCCAAGGGGCCATCTTGCTGTCACAGTCCTGAAGCATTTCCACCCAATTCAACTAGCACATGTCTACTTGAATCAGTGGGCTTTTGGGGCTGGAATAGCACAGCTTTCAGTTGACTCTGACCCCTACTTAGGACTGAATAAGCCACATTTAGTTTATTAGAAAATTAAAGATAAGCCCTGGCCTTATCTGGCATTTCTTCATGGGAAGGGATCTATCAGTTTTATTTGGTTTTTTGCAGTGGCTATTGTACTTGTTTATAAAATGACCAGTGTGCACTTCTACGCACTTCAAGGCTAATGGTCACAGTCTCCTAAACCAAACTGGCAACCCATTCAAGGATCTACAATCTGGAGAAGACCTGCCTTTGATCTCAAATTTTCCCTTCACAGAATTCCACTTCCTCAGACATATCTGATAAGGTCCAAGAGGACCCTCCTACTGCTTGTCACTTGTCTTTGCTGGTCTGTTCCTCACCTATCTTCCCCGTGACCCCTCCAATCACATTCAGGGAGGAAGAGGAGTTGGGATGACCTGCTCAAAGCATCACAGAAATGCATGGGAGTGGATGGGAAATGACATCACCACCTTCTCTTCCACTAGAAAGCAAATCCCTTTGAGTTGCTTCATTCCTTCAACCCCTCTAGCTGCACTAACTCATTTTCAGGTGCTTGCGGTTCTTCTTTGTCCTGGACTGAGGCTAAATTATGTTGTTTGATGACGTTCCCTTCTGCATAGGCTAAAGAACAGCACATCAAGATCAGAAGAGATTGCAAAATATGCGAACCTTGGCCAATTACATGGATTATATATAGCTGTTTGCCTGCAAATCAGGTCTTTAATTTGGTATCATGTCATACAAGTTTCAATAAAAAGAGAAGGGTTATATTGTAGGTATACAAGTCTTCCGTCATGACAAAGACCAAAACACCTGAATCCTCCTCGCCCATCAACATACAGCTCAGGGAATATGAATCTTTCAAAAACGATCATTTTGTAAATCATAAAATTTATTGTCAGCAAGATGGTATTGGCTTTTGCTCCAAGATGCAAGACACTGACAGTCAAGGGTTCTGAAAGATTTATGGCTCAACAGAACACAATGCCTCATAAATAAGGATCTAAAACTGTAACTGCTCTGGGGATTTCAGCCACAATACAGTTTCAACAACGCTAACTTCTTGAGTGGGTAAGTGAAGACACAAGGCAAGCTGGTGAGGCTCATCTATGTTAGAAAAATGAATGGGATGCACTGACTGTGACGCTACTTGTGAAGAATATGGGTTCTTACCCAGGGCATCCACACTGATGCATAAACAAGACCAGCCTTAACGAAGGCATGTGATCTTTAAACTACAAAATCACCACTGGGAGGGTGTGTCCAGCCTACCCACCAGAAAAAGGGGCACTATAGGAACCTAGGGCAGATAGGCATAGCTTAGCAAGAAAGAACTGCAGGCCACTTACAGAGTTCTGGATATTGAAGGACAGCTGAGGTTGCTGGAAGGGATTGGGGCTGTCCCCGTCCTCCGAATTATGTGAGGCAGCATTTTGTCGCACTCGGGCAAGAGGCTGAATGACGCCTGGCTTGGTCTGCTTGTGTCAATACCACACAACAGGGGGAAAGGCAGAGGAAGAGGCAGGGGAGAGACAGAGAGAAGAGAAATGAGCAGTTAGGGCAGCAAGATGTCTCTGCCATGCAAGTGAATAAGACAAATCCATGCACTTGAGCGCATTTCCTCAGCTGTGCCGCTGACTCCAGCTACCAGACTGGGGGGAGAGCTAGTGAAGCAAACACCAAACAATGCCTCTGGTGCAAGTATTTTGAGATTCAGACAAGTCAGGGTCACAACAGAACCAGTGGGTTACAGAGAAGGCCAGGACACAAGGAAGAATCTGCCATACAAGCAGCAGCTGCACGGGTCAGAGGGGTATGGCATGAATATGTCAAAGCTTGGAGAATGTAAGCATTATAAATGGAAGATGCAGTAGGGAAACATCAGCCAGGAACAGGAACTGGCAAAAGCTGGGGATGAAAACGAACTGAGACTCAGCTAGGGCTCCGATGAGAAATGCATACATAAGAGAAGAGACAATAGTCTGAGATTTGACCTAGGTGTCATTGCTGTTGGATGCTGTGTGGAAGTGAACACAACATCTAATACTAAGACAGTCAAAGCAGGAATTCAGTAAGCTAGCAAAAACCACATGAGTGAAAACTGCAAGGGTAAACAGGAATAAAAGCTGCAAAAACACTTGCATTAAGTTTTCAAACTGACAATATTTAAGACTTAGTGCATTTGTACAAACTCAAGGTATAGTGGAGGACTGAAGATGACAGAATAAGAGCCAACAGTGAGACCTGCAGGGCTGGAAGTGAGCACATGCACAAAAAAGAGGCAAGCTCTACGTGCTGGAGAATGCATAGGAACGCTACAATGAGGTCCCATGGCGGATGTACTTACTGATTTGCTGTCATCCTGCGATGTAATAAAGTTAATGGAAGCCTGAAAACAGAAATACAGGTGTAAATTTGGAGTCCATACAGGAAGCCAAGCCTTTAGTTTACCCTGTTTCACACAAAAAGAAATACAAAACTCCCAACCCCTCCCCTGTACAGGGAAAAGCCCCCACGTCCCATACTAACCCCCACCATACCTCCTTCTTCATGTGGGGAACAGTCCAGAGCCCACTCGCAAGAGCTTCTCCCCGTTCCTCTGCTACATGAGAAGGCACTTGCAACTCTCTGCACACCTCCGGGCACTGATGCCCACCCTCCCCGTCTCCGCTCCAGCTCAGCTGGTCCTGGCCCTTGTTTACATCCCCTGCCCTCTGCACTTGCTACTGAGCTGGTCCTGGCCCTTGTTTACATCCCCTGCCCTCTGCACTTGCTACTGAGCTTGAGCAAAGCCATCAGCACCACAGCTTCTCTGCCAGGAAGCGTCCACAGATGCCATCTCAGCGGTGGCTAGCAGGGAACAGCCTCTCGTGCCTCAGCCTGCCGCCCCGGGTGCTGCTCTCCCCAGCAAGTCCTCAGTGCGCACCAAGCCCAAGAGCCGGGGAACGCGGAGCCGGAGGAAGGGGCGAAGAGCAGCGGTGCCGGGTGAGAGCAGGACGGAGCAGCAGCGCACACTGCACACCAACAGGCACTTACAAAGCGGGTCTCCCTGCCTGCCAGGTGAGCAGGCCGAAGGGCTGCAGGCGTCTGGAGAGGGGCAACGCCAGGCAGGATCGTCAGGGGATACAACGGGAGAGAAAACGAAGAGACCAGGTTTTCTGCGTGAGAGGCTGAGACAAGCATCTTTCCCAGCACAGAGACTGCAGTTACCCAGAGCTGTCAGCGACCCCACGCAGCTCCTTGCTGCCTGCCACGGAGAAGTCCCCTCTGCCCTCCTCAGCACACACGCACGGACCCACCACAAACACCACCTTCCTCCCCCACCAGAAGCTTGCAGAACTCAAAGTCAGGCAAGACCATCACGATGCCAACCTCAGGACAAAGGACTCAACTTCCCTCATTAATACTGTGAGAGCTCTGAAAGGAGCCTATGAATTCTGGCTGGACTATAAGACGTCAAAACCAAAGAACTTACATTAAAAATACATGATGGTAGAGAATTAGAGATGCAATTCCTTGGAACTTTGACTCTGGAGCAACAACCTGAAGGTTGTTTCTCCTGAATCCCCAGAAAATGTACAAGCCACAAGGCTAGTAATTGCCCTGCGTCCTTCAGTATTATCTGTTTGACCTGTTCCATTTTGTATAACATTCATTGTTCAGAGAGAACTAAATCTACCAGACACAGCCTCACCGGACATGCAGGAGACTGCTACGGAAGGCTCTGATCCAAAAAGTATCATACCATGTAAATGTGACAGAAAGCTCATGTACAGAATGCGGAGTTGAGAATGCCCCCAGCAAGACTAACAGCCCAGCACTGCGACACCAAGGCACCTTCAGGGACAACTGCCAGAGTCACTAATTCCTAACAGCCACAGACCTCGTAAGACAAAAAGGCTATCAAAATGACACACAGACTACACCTCAGAAATGAAAGCAGCGAGCAAACCTGCTGAAGACCTTAAAAGGCTAAAATAAAGGATGAAGTAATGAAATTGGCTATAAATACTTTAAAAAATTAATAGAATCTCTCATGGCATACGCATCTCTGAACAGAGAGATAAAAGAGAAAAACAAGAAAAAAAGCTGTACAGATTATACATTATAGATATATACACATATAGATTGTAGCTGTCCCGCACAACATCCTTGTGTCTAAACTGGAGAGACATAGACTTGATGGATGGACCACTCGGTGGGCAAAGAATTGGTTGGATGGTCACACTCAAAGAG